>NC_079415.1:22691609-22976374 GCF_026213295.1 Gadus chalcogrammus | reverse complement strand
TCTGAAATAACAAATTTGCTCAGTTTGCCTTTAGTTATATATTAGTATTAATGATTAATGATACTCTATCTATGTGAAGACATGTTAATTAATTAAGTCATGTTAATGATTTCTCACAATAATTATCAACAATGACTTAAAAAAGGTGGGAAAGAGTTGTTCAAGAATGAGTAGTGCTGTTTTAGAACAGTGCCCGCGGGCGCCTCATGTGGTCCTTGCGGGCGCCATGGTGACCCCTGGGTTAGAGCATGGTGTCTTAACGGGGCGGTACCGCCCCCTGGGGGGCGTTCGCACAACATAGGGGGGGAGCTGGGAACGTGATTATTGTTTTCATTCATTGTATTTTTTGGGTGAAAAAATAGGCTACCTGAAATAAATAGCCTATTTCATTTATTGGTTTCTAACCCCTCTACCGTCTCAGCAAATTTTTTACTGTCTATGCGCAGTGTAACAGTGGTCATACAGGCAGCGCGGTCCGGTCCTACACACGCCCGACTCCGCGCTCACAGTGCCCGCGGTTCCCGGGCCATTCATTCATTCGTTCACGGGGCACGGCGGGAATCGCGGTAGTGCCCGGGCTGCGGTCACGGTGAATGAATGTTCAATCCTCTCTCTCTCTCTCTCTCTCTCCTCTCTCCTTCTCTCTCTCTCTCTCTCTCTCTCCTCTCTCTCTCTCTCTCTCTCCTCTCTCTCCTGTGAAGGACAATGCATGTCATGAATATTCTTCAATATTTATTTATATATTTTTCACTAAAACCGAATCAGAGGGCATTCATTACTATAAGTGACCACCGCAAAAGCCAAGAAAAAATGCATGACACCTTTAAGCAATATAACAAAAGTGTAATTGGCAGAGGTGGGGGTAAGTCACTCATGTGCAAGTCACAAGCAAGTCTCAAGTCATAACCTTCAAGTCTCAAGCAAGTCCCAAGTCACTGTGGTGAGAAACAAGCAAGTCACAAGTCAAGTCATTGCTCAGGTCAAGCAAGTCACAAGTCAAGTCATCCAAAAATCTGATGATCTAACCCAGTTTCCACATTTAAAAATCGGTAAAGAGAGTGGTTCATAAGTTGAGTTTTATTTCAACATTAACAATAACAATGTCTTAAGCTTAACAATATCTCAAACTATTCAAAACATTCCAAAACCATTATGTGAATAGTTTGAAAATGTTTATATGATCATTACCTCCAACCTATGAACAAAATCAAATCGAATCTCTAGTCAATCACTCAATCTCCCTAGATGTTGTAGAATATTATTTGCAACACATGGCATCAGACATGAAAAAAAAGAATATTTCAAAAGTAATATCACATACACATACTGTAGGAAGGGGAAATAGTAATACACAAGCCTGAAAGCTGGTATTATTCTTGCTGCCTCGCAACATACATCGACTTACAATGCATTGCATTAGCAAAAAAAAATATTTGACAGTACTTTGTCACTGAGTTGTGAATGATTGGGTCACATTATCACCGCACCATGGATGAACACACGTTCAACAGGTGCACTTGATGCAGGGACTGCCATAACTCTTACCAGGACCTTGAACAAAGAGGGGAGGGTGCGCCTGTTCATGACCCCAAAACTGAGGGCAGCTCCGTCCATCACAAATGTCCAGGTAGTGGTTCAACTGAATTTGGGGACTGGAACATGAACCCTCTGGAACATGAACGCGGTATGCTGAGCCCAGTCTGACGCTCTGGCTCTGACGGTGTAATTTTACTTGACAATTACTTGAAATCCTTATCATAACCCACTTACAGCCACTGATTTAGAAGTAGCCTACTGAGATGAAAATTAAACGAGTCAATCATCTGTGGAACGGGCAGGGCTCGAAAATCTCCAGCCAATGATTTTCAGAACCACCGAGTGGCATTGGACAGTAATTACGTCAATCAAACGGTCATACTGCACTCCCCCTCCCCCGCTCCCCACGAGTGACCCCTTCGTGCACGTGCACATACTCAACGCTAGTGACCCAGAGCAAGCTTCTATTTGTTGTTATCCTGCGGTAGCTACTGGAGCTAGCTAACTAGCTAATCCACATTTGGACCTAGCACTAGAAGACAACCCTAAACTCCAACCTAGCTAGCCTGGCTCACTCTCCCGCATCTGTGTTTGCGCTCGTGCGTGATTGCGCGTCCATGTACTTGGAATGGCTGGAGTCAGAGTCAGCGTTGAGGGAGAGGGGTAGGACCATTTGAGTTGTGTGTTTTCAAAATCTGCTGCCGTATCGCAAATCCCATATCCAACCTTTAATCTAACTTTAAAAAAGTCCTTTCGAGTCATCTGTCTCAAGTCTAAGTCAAGTCTCAAGTCATGAAGACCAAGTCAAAGTCAAGTCAAGTCTTTTATCAGTGTTAATCAAGCAAGTCTCAAGTCCTCAAATTTGCGACTCGAGTCTGACTCGAGTCGCAAATCGTCATGTGACTCGAGTCCCCCATGTCTGTGTAAGTGGGGTTGTTAGTTTACTTATTTTATTTTATTGGGAGGGGGGAGGGGGGCTCCAGAGGATCAGGGTAAGGTCCGGGGGCGTTTGCTCGAAAAAGGTTGAGAACCACTGGGTTAGAGGCACAGCGAACTCTTCAAAATCGGCGTGGACCGGGGTTTTATTAAAAAAGACTGTTTTCCAAGTCTGTGCTTTACCAGTCGGTAGGTCAATGTTTCCAGGAAGTCCACACAAGTCGATTACCGGCTACCGTAAATAATAGGCGCCAAAAATTTAGAACAGCCGAGAAATCAAGAGGGGAGATTTTTAAGTTACATTTGTTGGCGCCTCTATTATATTATTTACGGTAGCCGGTAATCGACTTGTGTGGACTCCCTGGAAACATGGACCTACCGGTAAGGCACAGACTTGGAAAACAGCAATAAGCTCCCGGTACGCTAACTAAGTTGTTGATGCTTTTTTTATATGTGAAGGGACCCTAATCATGCTACTGCAGAGGTTTGGTGCTATTTTGAGCAATATTAGTGGTTAAAAAACGCAGATTTGAAAGCGTTCCCCTCTGCCCCAAGCCAATAACATGGAAGCAATTTGGGCTGTTGCATTGCTCCGGCAACTTAAGGCAAGCTCTATACTCGATTATCAACGAAAAAAATGGCCCGGAGGGCTTATTTTATGGGTTTTCATGACGAAAAAATACCCTGGGTTAAATTTTCGCCGGAATTACACTTAAAATAGAAGCTCTGACTACTTCTTATTTTCTTTTTTTTTGGAGTTCTTCTTCTAAGACTGTTCTGTGGATAATGATGTTTGTGCCTTCTCCAGTTTCTGGATGCAGGGTACCTGGGCAGAGGACAGAGGTGGAGCTCTGCGCTGGTCTCCAGATATTGAGGGATGGGTTGTAGATCTGCCGATCTGGCGCAGGATTCTAAAGGCAGAGCGATAGACACGTGAGATACTTTATGAATACCAATGGAGGAATGACCTTCTCTGCATTTGGCTACACTAGGAGCTAGGACCAGTCAGCTGCCTGGCTCACAGTGCTGAACCAGCTCAAGTCGTAGTGCCCTGTCCTGGTTAGGCGCAGGTCAGGAACGTGGACTGTCATGTTTCGTGGTGTGGGAGGTAACCCACGTGATCACCAGGAGAGCAAACAAACTCCAAATAGAAAGAACCCCCCTCCGTGGTTCGAACCCAGTACCTAGTCACTGAAAGGCAGCAGCACTGACCACCCTGACACTGTGACACTCAATCTACCCAATATATTACGATATAATGTATTATACTGTGGTAAGAACATATGCTCCGATTTATTATCAGAAAGCTTTTTTCGTGGAAGTGTTTTTTTTTTTAGATGGTGTTGCTTGGTACTCTTTTGATGGATGGATAAAAACATACAAATATCCGTGTGGGTTGAGCAGGGCCTGGCTGAAGGATTGCCTCTGCAACCCGGTCCCCCCCCCCCCTGAGCTCCTCTTCTTGGTCCTCCGCCTCTCCTGGACCCTCCCTCCTCACTGAGCCAGTAGCCTGCTGGGCTTTCAGCAACTCTGGTAACAGCTTATCCTGGAGGGGGCGATCGGAGCAGTTAGGAGGCAAGGAATGGCATGATGGATAGGTGGATTGATGGGTGGGTGAATGGATGGATGAATGGAGGGATGGGTGGATGGATGGATGGATGATGGGTGTATGGATGGATAGGTGGATGGATGGATGGATGGATAGATTGATTGATGGATGGGTTGATGCATGGATGATGGATGGATGGATGGATGGTATGGATGGATGGATGGATGGATGGATGGATGGATGGATGGATGGATAGATGGGTGGATGGAAGATGGATGATGGATGAATGCAGAATTAGTGACAGAACATAAAAGTTACGACAAAATGTAAGACAAAATGCCAACCAGAACTAAATGCAAGACCAGCAACTAGAAATGCTCAAAATGGCACCATTGTCGGCAAAGTCGGTTCAAGAGTAGTACTTTCAAACAGCCAAATGGAAGAGGTGTAGTACTGGCTGAGTTCCCGTTGACCGGAAAAAAATGAGGAGGACCGAAAATTCCAAATGTCTCCGGTCAGAATGACCGATTGGAAATAAAGCCCAGTTCAGACCAAAGATTCACCTTGCAACGGCTTGCAACTTGCAACTCCTTGCGACGAGACGGGCTGCGACGTTCTAAAACTGGGCCGTTCACACTGGCTGCAACGCGCTGCGACGCTAGGTGGTTTCCATAGCAACTGTGAACGCTCTGGCACAGCTGAGAGCCGTAACATCAGAAAAAAGCGCATTCAGTCACGAGGAGATTCAACCTTTTAAATTGAGCCGAAATACTTTTGAATGTGTTAATTTGAATTGTGTTTAAATATGCTACAGTGGTAATTTGTTTAGCCAATTAATGTAAAACAATGAGGGTTTTGATTGTAGCGTAGCCTGTGTGATAAAATAAATAAGTTGTTACATTTCGTGCACACGCTCAAATTGATCGCTATAGAATACCGTAGGTTTATGAACTAAACGGCGGCAATCTAGCGAAAGCCGTTGGCAAGCTTTGTTGCGGAGTAGGCTACCGGTATCTATTAAACATGGCGAATCAAAATATGATCACCCACTTCTTCAAACCAAGTAGCAGCAGCGGCGGGTCTGACGTCACACACACACCTCCACCTGTGTCAGAAGAGGCGGCTGCTGTGCCTGTGGCTCCAGCAGAAAAGAGGAGGAAAACGCGGGCGTTCAGGCCGGGACTGGAAAGAGAAGTTCCCCTGGGTGAGGTGCGATATTGTAGAGGATGAGGAGAGGCTGTTTGCGCTCAGTGCGAAAATCAGGGAGGAAGAATGGCTTCACTCGGGGGTCCGCAAATATGCGATTCTCAAGTTTAACAGAGCACAGTCAGTGCAATGATCACATTTCGGCTGCCAACCTAAAACAGCTGCAAATGGCCATGAAAGGCCAATGTGAGAAAGCCACCGACTCCTCCAAAAAAAAGTTGTGCTCGCAGATGAAAGTTGTGTTTCACATGGCCAAACACGAAATCCCGGGTCATCAGTATGTGGGGATGACAGAACTTCTGAGAGCAGTTCAGGCCCCGGATTTCACCACATCTGAGGGGCTTTACCGGCACAGCGAATCCATCTGTGACATGGAAATGGCTCTCGAGGATGTGGTGTTGAAGGGATTGGATGAGAAAATACGAGCCAGTGATTACATCGGGATCATAATTGATGAGACCGTCAACATAACGGTTGACAAAAAGTTGATACTGTATGTAAGATTGCAAGTGAGTGGAAGAGTGGAGACGTGCTTTGTGGGAAACTACGACGTACACTCCGGGACGGCACAGTGTATTTTTGATAAAGTAGCGGAGATTCTCCGCTGCAGGAATGTGGAGCTGTCCCGCGTAATCGGACTGGGCTCGGATGGAGCCAGCGTAATGATGGGGAGGCATGCTGGAGTTGGCGCTCTCCTGAAAAAAGAGAGTGCGTTTTCCATCCAGGTGCACTGTGTTGCCCATCGTACTGCGCTGGCCGCGATAGATGCCGCTAAAGCTGTGGACCGAGTAGGAGCCTACAAGCGCACAATTTCCGCTGTGTACTCATTCTACAAACACTCAGCTAGCAGGACCAATCGCCTCCGTCAATTAACAGCAACTCTGAGCGAAGAGGACATGACGAGTCTGAAGCAGCCATGCGCGGTCCGCTGGCTGTCATTGCATAGGGCAGTGGAGAGTATTAAAAAGAACTGGCCTGCTTTGGTGATGGAGCTAAATGAAGAAGCTGTGGGAGGAAATGCACAAGCCCAAGGCCTCCTGGGACAAATCCAGCCATACAGCTTCATCGCCTTGACGCACACACTGGCTGATGTTCTCCCCGTGATGACCAAACTGAATTTGGTTTTCCAGAAAGAGGATGTAAATCTGGCCACAATCCGACCAATGGTTCAAGCATCCGTCTCGGCCCTCACACATCTACGAGATGCACCCGGTCCAGAAGAACAGAGGTACCAAACGGATTTCCAAGAAGGCATGTACAAAGGCATTCAAGTGACCCATGCAGGCGACCGGTCCGTTCAAGCCTTCAAAAATGCCTGAACAAGATACATTCAACACCTGATCGATGCTTTACACGCCCGTTTCCCTGACGATTCCCTGGATCTGCTTAACTGCTTCGACGTCCTTCTTAATCCCTCCCGATACCCACAGACAGCTGGTAAGTAGGCCTATAGGCTAGCCTATTTGATTACGTATGATGTAAAACATATAGCCTAAGTTAAATAGAATATTATTTTTAAATGACCAATGCTCGCATATTCTGGTCAATAATAATAATAGGACCAATAGGCCTACTACTAATAATACAGGCCTAACAATAGCCTAATAAGAGCCATAATGCAAATTATAAGGGCACTCGAGAGCTATAGGCCTCCGCTAAATACTAGTCTGATACGCAAATGTTGTGAGTTTAATGGGTTCTTTAGGCCATGCTGTAACCGTCAAATTGTGGTAAAAATCGTCTGTGTTGCCATAATAGGCTGCTGACAGACAATAATGAAAAGTGAGACAGTAGGCTAATGTAGGCCTAACAAAACTGATGTGTACAGTGTTACATGAACGTTGGAGACACAGAGGAATAACCAAGGAATAATTAGTTGTTTATTGGCTAAAAATAAAAAGCACAGACTGATTGTCCCTCCGTTCCCTCAGCACTTCGGGAGTATGCAGAACCAGCCATCCAAACCATGCTGGGTCATTTTGGCCAAGAAATTGCAAGCGAGGACGATTCGGCCACAGCCACCACATTCATCGATGCCGCAAGCGCGAAGCGAGATGCCATCCCAATGATGACAGCCCTCCGCAGTTACGGGGGCTTGCATTTTTCATCGGCCTGCGAGATGCTCATAAGAGATTACGCGGAAATCTTCCCAGAGTGGGTCAAACTGGCAAGGTAGCCTGTGTTATCCCCGTCTCCAGTGTGCCAGCGGAGAGAGGCTTCTCCCTGCAGAACCGCATAAAGACTGCTCAGCGAAGCCGCCTTGGGGAAGGAAGAGTCACAAGGCTTATGCGCATTGCAAGCAGCAGAGACACACTAGATACATTTGACTTTAATTCAGCAGCGGCACGCTTCACAGCTGCCAAATATCAAAAGAAGTAAAATATATTTTTTATTTATTTTATGCTGCCTAGTTCAAGTCGCGGCCGGCAATTCACTGTTTCTTATCCACTTTAAAATACTCCCGTCTCTTGTTACACTGTAGCGTAATTATTTTCATTACAGTCTGCATTTTATAATGTTACGCGCCAGTTTGTTTTACTGTAGGTAGCCTACTTTGTATTGTTTTAGGCTATTATTATTTATGCCTTGCCTTGCATTATAGACCTAAATAATTTTTGTTCGTCTGCACTTTAAAATGCAATGTTTAATTGTTCTGTCACCTGCCAACCTTTTAATTAAAACACCAGGCTATAATCGACATGCCTTGATGATTTTATTCTTTATATAGCCTGCCTATCAAATTTTTTAAGTGCAATAAACACGGATATTATATCCGACCGATTTTTTTTCCAATTTGACCGGTAAAATGAAACCTTCCCGGTCATATGACCGGCACCAATTTCTTCTAGCGGAAACACTGAGTACTGGATAATATGCCTCAACCAAAGCCAAAGTGGCTCCAACATGTGTGTTGTGTGTTGGCCGCATGTTGTGGGCGTCATAGTTACCAGTGCTCCGGAACGAAGTGGCCTGGTCAGAGTCGGAGGGACGTAGCTGTTGAAAGCCTCCCAGGACAGTGGGGGGCTGTAGCCCATCACCTTAAAGTGATGGGGAACCTGGGCACACACACACACACACACACACACACACACACACACACACACACACACACACACACACACACACACACACACACACACACACACACACACACACACACACACCCACACACCCCATTACATCAGGAGTTTTGGAAGGAAGATAGTGGTTTGGTCTCAAATTATTATTTCAATTTGGTCATAGATTATTATTTGGTTTGGGCCATACATCTCTCCGCTGTAAATTAATTTCTCCAAATTCAATCCATCTCCTCATCCTGAGTCATATCACTGTCATTACGTCACGGCAGAAACATTAAGAGCAACCGTGGCCTGTGGCGCATTTCCACCGGAGGGTGTGGTTCGGTTTGGTTTGCCTCGGTCTGGTAGGGAGGGGGCAATTTAGCACAGCTCAGTTCCGAGGTTGTGTTTCTACCACCGACAGTACCCTTATGGTAGGCCGGATGTCGATCGCCGCGGCAGCTACCTAAACATTGTGACATCATAGCCGCGCGACACAGTGTAGCCTGCTCAATAAAAACAATTGAAAAGAGGAACGCAACACATTAAACCAAGAGCTACCATAGAAGTCGTCCAGCAACAGTCTCGGAATGTCTCCACCTCCTTGTTCGCCCAAGCTAAAGCTTTGCGCAAAATGTCCATTGTCCAGAATAATACCTCACGTGTACTGTTTGTTTGTTTTTATCCCCATGCCACGCGGAAGTGACGATTCTGTCGACCAATCAACGGAGGGTACGTGTAGTTCGAACTTGCCGGCACCCTTTCAGGTATCTCAGTTCCCCAACGGAGGAGTACTGGAGACAAGTGCGAAACGAGTACGGCTCAGTACGTCTCAGTCCGGGTCACCCCCATTTTTGGCGGTGGAAACGCGAACCGCGCCGCACCTTTGCGAAACGAACCGAACCACACCCTCCAGTGGAATTGCGCCATTAGGGAGTTGCGAGATTCTTCCTCTGCCCCTTTGGTCGAAGGGTCCTTGAGCAAGAAAAAAGTTGATGCATGTATACATTTTATATAATATATGTATAACCTCTTCCTTTGAGCTATGAGAAAAGATCTCTCATTAATCAGTCTGCACAATTATACCTCACAGTGCAGGGGAACTCTGCACTGTGTTTCTGGTTTCTTGCATGAAAACCAGAGCCCAAGGGGTGCATGTGTGGAATATGTGTTTGTGTGTACAGTGTGTGTGTGTGTGTGTGTTTGGGCGTGTGTGTGTATGTGTGCGCACTTACTTGAAGCTGGAAGAGAGGAACATGCGTTGCCATGGAGGTGTCAACCAGTCCCACTGCCACTGTGGTCAAATCGCTGAGGGACTGAGAAGAGGAGAAAGCCCATTTCACACACACACACACACACACACACACACACACACACACACACACACACACACACACACACACACACACACACACACACATGCAAACCCACCCATACACACACACACACAGTGTGAACTTACACAACATGTTTTTCCACTCGACAGTTGCTACTTAAATTAAGGATTTAACCAGTGACCTCCTGACTTCTAGATGGTTTACGTTAAGAGGAATTGAGGACATTAGAAAGTTATGATTCCCGGTCACCCCTATGGGTGTAAATGTTTTAATACTTGTGATATACTTGGTGTACATGATGGATCCCCAAGAGAACCATCTGAATCCAATTGTATCCTGAAAATGATTCGGTAAAATTTGTTATATTGTATTTTTTTTACTTTTACAGTCACATATCATCATCGTGGGGTACGCTAGGCCTCAATGCTTCATTTTGTGTTACGTTAGGCCTTAATGGTTCATTAAGCATACGCTAGGCCTTAATGTGTACTTTTGCGGTACGCTAGGCCTTAATGCTTAATTTTGGGGTACGCTAGGCATTAATGCTTCATCTTGTGCTACGCTAGGCCTTAATGCTTCATTTTGTGGTACACTAGCTTTAATGCATTATTTTGTGGTACGCTAGGCCTTAATGCTTAATTTTGGGGTACGCCAGGTCGTATTGCTTCATTTTGGGGTACGCCAGGCCCTAATGCTTCATTCTCCTGACTTTATCTTTAAAGCTCCAGCCAAATATTACTACAAGGAAAAACACATTCTGAAATGTTTTATGATTGGAAAATCCAAATATTAATGTTTGCAGGGTTGCAATCAAACAGGTTTCATTCAGAATCCATCGGATGCAAGGGGACCCCCTCTTTCTACTAGACTATAACAACAGAGACGGCTCTTAGCATGGGAACCCACTCTTTCTACTAAAACAGCAGAGACGGCTCTATCATTAGGCTGTGCATATATTATATATATATTTTTTTTTTTTTTTTTATACATCGGGAGTGCTAATAGCACATCATCAGTAATTATACCTCATGGCTGGGTAGAAATCTCCCTCTTTTCAGTATGCAGGACAGAGCTCAGTCCTTAATCTTGAGGGTCATGTTTTAGAATAGATCATTCATTTATCAGTTAATTTATTTATTAAAGCAGCACGAGATACAATTTCAATTTTATTAAAATCATGTTATATGCTGTTAATATTAGTGTGAGAAGAGTCCGAAGTGGTCTTGAGTGACACATCCTCTACTCAACTGTTGAAGCCTTGTCCCCAATATCCAATCAAGGGCAAGAGGCGGGGACCATATCTGTCTAGCCAAAAAGCGACAGTGTAGGAAGGCAACATCCAAATGTTGAGGCAGTAAGCTTCCGGCTAAACAATATACCACTGTCAACTGCTACTCTCATAAAAATATATTATAAATCATTTGGGATATTTTTATAATTGAATGTTAGTAGAGCTGAGTGTTGTTACCCACCAGATGGCCGGCCATGTTGACACAAACAGGAAAGGACAACGGAAATATTTTGTCTGGCGAGATCAGACCTTCCGCTTTCTTATTTCCCTTTACTTAAAATTGGAAAAAATACAAAATAAAGAGACATATTAAGGACATATTTACAGACAATAAGTAATGCGAGCCAAGTGGTATGTTTACTGTGATAAAATGTGAGATAATGGGTCTACATTAACGCGGCCTCCCTTGCATAAATAGCGCCACTAATGTTTCAGATGACGCGCTTTAAACAAAACACAAACACTGTAAAGAGCGCCACAGTCGTTACGCAGAGGCAAACCCCATCAGGACTGACTGAACTCGAAACGAACCTGAAGGAATAAAATAAAAATAGGACAAGATTCTGTACTCCTGGCAGTGCAAGAAGGTGGAAGGGGAAGCATATCATGAATTCCAAGATTCTGGGAAATCCGTAAACGAAAAAAATAATAATATGAGGATAAATTAATGAACAAGAAAATAAAAACCGTGTTCTTGGTTTTTGCGTGATGGCTTCTTCGTTTTCCTGAGACAAGCCAGCCGGTGGTTCATGCGGCATCGGATCACAACCTGAATGCAAGCGCCAGGAAGGAAAGATGTTCTTCAGCTACAGGGTACCCATGTGGTGGGGAAGTAACTTCAAAATGTAACATATTATTCACTACTGTTTGCTTTAATTTTAAAGTAATACGATCAGTTACAGTATGACTATGAATCTGGTACCTCGTAATATTACTTATTACACTACTTTTGCGTTACTTTCGCAGACAAAGGCAGATGTCCGCCTCTAAAAGTGTGCATATGATGGCGCTGCACCAATAAAGCTTCAATCCACAGATTCTAATAGATTCTACACGTCCTCAAAGGCTTTGTCTACTTTCCTTTAAAGCTCCATAACCAGCCCTGTGGACAATTCGTTAGTCGTAAGTAATTTGTGATGTTACTTGGTCACGGATAAAATGTTAAATTACTGGATTATTTATTGAAACTACTGGACAGAACCATTTCTACGACCTGGTAGAAACATTCACCAATATTCAAAGTATACATTATTCTAACACTAGGCCTACTAGGCTACCACTGACCCCTAATAATAATAATTATATAATAATAATTAATAATTTGATCATCAACCTAAGGAAAAGGGCAAAAAGGTACTCCATAATTTGGACATAATTTCAAACCCCAAGAACAAGGGGGTCTGTGAGATGATGTTCCAACAGCCAAATCCAAAAGACATTCGTATGGATTTGATTCCCAGCGGGCCAATGCTCGCAATGTTCAAAATGCATGCTTCAACTATATTGCATTTTTGTATCACTTTTTCCTTTTGTTGTATTTTGTTTTACACACAACAGGTGATCCGGCCATCTGAGATACGTTAGTTGGTATAGCTTAGTTTAGCGTAGAAGGATCCCACCCAGCGGTGGAATGCTAAAGAATGCCTTAAAGTTGTTAAATGGAATAGAATCCATGCACTGAAGCCCAACACACACCGGCGCCAAAGCGGTGCGTCAAAAAGAACACCTGCTTTATTTCGCGCCGCCCCACTATCCTTCATGCCACTGTTCTATTCCCTAGCGTCGCCGCCCCAGAAAAAGCGCTTTTTTAAAGCAGTTTGGTATATCCCGGCTAGATACAAGGTCCTATACATATTGAGATTGTTCATGCACTAGATTAATTATTCCACAATGCAAAAAGAATGAGCAATGAAAGTAAATAAAGTGTGTAAAGTGACTAAACCATAAACAAAGGGCCCGACAGTACATACGGTATCTATGAATTAATGTGACTATCATTGTAAGCACAAACAGAGAATCATGGGCATCAGGGCCATATATGCAGTCATAAAACAACTTGTATAACGTTATTGTAGCCTATACTTTCAAAACATATCACAACGGTGCTGCAGCGCTTCTTGTTGGTGCTAGGGGTGGCAATTGACGCGTGTGAAATGCGCACCGCGGAGCTTCGGCGCCCGTGTGTGGCCGGCTTTACAGTACTGCTTACAGTTTTTTCCTATCGTTTTAGGCAATTTACCTAAACCATGTTCACATTCCCTAAACACTTCACACAGTGAGCATACCAGTAGACCATGTGAACCAAACTGTGGTTACTTGCCCCTATGCTAAGATACAAATGCTGGCAATGACGCCTTCTTCCAAATTTCATGGATACCTGCCCCAGTCAATGTTCACTACCGGCAAAACGCTGTGGAACTACAGCATATTTTACCAATGTTTAGATACTCTGTTCAAAACAGTGAACTTTCTGTTCAAAACCTAACAGTAATTTAGATCACTGTAGATGGAAAGATGCTGCATTTGGACAGACAAATGAAGTTATATGTTTGAATAAGAAAAAATATTTAGTTTATAGTTTATTTAGTTTATTTTAAAGTAATTTAGATTTTTTTCCCCCTGTGCACCATAGTTCTTGGTGAATTGGCATGGAATTACTTTTTTTTACGTAAAAGCAACACTACATACAATGATCTGTACAAAACACAGAGGATACGTTTTGCAATGCAAAACACCTGGTGGTCATATGCGGAGGATAGGAGGGATTAGCCCAATTCTGCGCCACTGTTGGGCTACTGTAATATACAGTATGTGCAGGTTTTGTGCATTGCATTTTTTGTTAGAACACATTTTTTGACTTTGTAATGTATTTTCTGTTTTGTGTAACACTTGCACTGTGACAAAATCTCCAAAAAGTAAAGCACAGTGAAAAAAACTGTTGTGTTTGTGATTTGTTTCTGGATCATATATTACGTACTTACTGTATGTAATTTGCATTACAAAAACTGAAAATTGTTATTCTCAGTTTCTCATAAAACACTTACAGTATTTACTGTATTTACAATTACAGTACATTTACCACACTCAATTGCGAGATGTCAATTGTGACATCTTTTGTGGGAGGTAAACCGACATATGAACACTGTCAGCAGATACTTGGCTTGGATTGTCATACTGTAATATTACAAACTTTATTACTGTAGTCCAAAGAAGTGTTTGTCTGTGTTTTTTCTCTTTTTTTCAATGCAACACTACAGGAAATCTATGCCAAACTGGAGGACACAGCAACATTTTATATATGCAATTGGCAATGCTTCAAGATGTTAGTGTTTTTTAGGTCATAGTGTTCTGAGAGGAAACATGTGTTAAGTTATGGCAGCATTGTTTGTGGTGTGGTTGTTGTAGTGCATTTTGCACCAAAGGTTAACAGATATGCAGAGGTGTGTGTCTCTAAAGCCCACTGTGTTAAGTGATAGGGAAAAGTGACCATAGTATGGGTACATGACCGAAAACGATAGGAAAAAACTGTAAACCTCAATGCTTTTTTTAACTTTAGACTGCACTTGACTAGCAGTTTAGATACATATATTGAAACCCAATACACAGACACACAAACTATATAACATGGTACCTCTATAACTGTGTGATTTGAGTGAGTTCAGTTCATAGTTAGGGGAATAAAATGCATAAGACTGGCATATGGAGCTGGACATGATGAACTATATATTCACATATATACTCTGCATGATTAATGTGTGTGTGTGTGTGTGTGTGTGTGTGTGTGTGTGTGTGTGTGTGTGTGTGTGTGTGTGTGTGTGTGTGTGTGTGTGTGTGTGTGTGTGTGTGTACCTTGCGTGCGGCCTGCTGGAAGAGTCTCAGAGCCCGGAGGCTGACCAGCAGCTCGGGGCCGCAGTAGAATGTGAAGCACGGGGCCCCCACCACAGCCTGTGTTTGAGTGTTGATATTGAGAAATGAGAACATCACAAATACTCGTTGATTTATTATATATGAGTGTGTGGAAGTCCCTGCAGACTGCCTTCTACCACCCCTCGTAGCTTCCTAAGAGAGCGGAATCAACACCTGCCTAATCGCGAGTTCAATCCCGCCTGGGGGATGGGACAGCCACGCCAAGAAATATATTCTACACATATCTAAGGGGCAGTGTCAAAAATGTTTTGGTACTCAACATCAACGGTTGAGTACGGAGTACAAAATACGGAGGTCATCACAAGGTTTAGGTGGACTTTGCTATTGCTGTCGAGTCATGAAGCTCAAGGCTGCTCAAAAATACCCAATCAGTGTATGGACTGCAGATATCGGCATTCGAACACAGTCCCACAACCCTGACTACAACAAGGCTATTCACACTCGGGTAAATCAACTATATTGCAACATGGATCACCAGGCCATGTACCATTATCAGTATCACCAAACCTTACAATTATCCAACATCACCATCCTGCGTCCTGTTTGGAGGAGCCAAGAGAAGTCACCTAGGTGGCGTGTAGCAAGCACATTGCAACAGAGGACAAGCTGTTTAACCAGGCGCAAAGCATGCAAGCCACTGCTAGACGGTGCTGGAGGTACTATGTGGAGGTTTACACTAAGCTACGCTTCATCACGCTATGGATGGGTTACTTTAACGTTTCATCTTCCCTCAAAAGTGATTTGGTGATGTGCTCTCGAACAGCAAGAAGAAAGGAACATGAGTACCAGGAATATGGGCTCAGATCGCCAGTTTAGTCATTGGGAGAGTGGGTAGACATTATGTTATGTATACCTTTATATATGTTTAACTTTCTATATAATTTGTGGAATAACATTTACTTTACAATAGATACCACTGAAAAAAGCATTTAGCTTTACTTTGCTACCTCATGTGTTGGTGACGAAAAACTGTTTATTTCCATTAGAAAAGAAGACAAAATGCCGTCCGGTTACTTTGTAGCATTTTTAACGAAGTAGGCCGCCAGATAAATAAGGCCCATTGAGGTTGTGTGAAGGGCCTGTGAAGCCCTTTGAGAATCCTTCTGTGAAATGGGGCTATAAAAGGTAGATGAGTCTTATCTTGGCTTGACTACAAAGTGTCCATGTTTCCTCACCTGGCGGACGTCTCGCAAGACCCTCTTGGTGGACAATCTGGGCCGCCCCCACACAAACACATTCTCTTCCTGGTGCCCAGAGTCCCACTGTATCTGCATGCCGGAGAAACAGGAAGTGAGCAACCGCTAGCTCCATGATAGTACAATTAGAAACAAAGTAATATTTGAAATGCTTACATACACACAAACACACGGTCACTCACAATTCTACACTTCAAATTGCAGTAAAAGTAAATCGACCCTTGAAGGCGGCCTTGATGGTTCAGCCACTGTGGATGAGCCACATTGTGAAAGAAATGAAAGTAGTGGAAACCTAACATCTGTTACAACCCATGGATCAACTCCCTAGAATAAGGTTGTACACAAGGGGTCAGCTTTGATGTTTGGATGTCATTTGGAAAAACACCCATCTTGTTGTCAAAGCTGTATTCTCCCCAACACGGACGCATAAAGAAATGAGGTGTCAGTGGTCGCACGATTGTTTACAGGGAAGGAACAAATATGAGTGTACATTCCTGAATATCTTTTTCATACGTTTACTGTGTACAGTATGCATGTCTGTGAAGCCAACTAAAAAAGACTCTAGTGTGTGGACAATAAAGATGTCAAATCCTAATCTAAAGAATTTATATTTTAGCTAAAGGATAAAAAATATTCTGTATGTTCAGAAATTACTTTAACCTTGAAAGAAGAATCCTACTGTATTCTCATTAACAACCTTTACTTTGAAGAGATATTTGTTATACTGTCTATTCATAAATAACTTTCACCCTGAAGGATAAATCTTACCGTATATTGATGAACAGTGATCTCTCTCTCCTCTAGTATCTGCCCCCTGCTCTTCTCAGATACAGGGGTTTTGCCCAGATGCTGTTGCCTACAGAACAGAAAAATATTGCCAGGTTTTCTAGGTTACGCCTTACTCAGTGCACTCAATAAATGTTACCAAAAGTAAGCACAACATTAATAAGAACAACAATGCAGAGTCTAGAGTTCACCTAGACTCTGAATAGCCACCCCCTCCCACCCCTCCTACTCACTGTATGTTGTACATCCTGGCCTTAAATGTCCGCACTTATTGTTTGTGGTACTTAGTTATAGTACTTAGCATTGTGTAGCTTCTTATCCTAGCTATCTTTATTGTATACGGGGAATGGGTTGACCTGGCGATAGTTCTTGGCACGTTGTTCTATGAACATCCTTACTGTACCAACAGCAATATATTGTTTCATACTCTTCTGACAAATGTACTTAGCTTTGTATAAAAGCGTCTGCTAAATGCCCTAAATGTAAATGTAAATGTAACACACTGGGCCATGTCTTGCATTGAAGAGACCAATCAGTACTATCACCATCTCAGGCGGTTGGCCCTCTCTTCTGTCACGTCGCCACGGACCTTCTTCATGAATAGGGCCTCCTTCAGCTGTCTGCTCCTCAGACCCACGATGCTGTCACAGGACATGACTACGACCAGGGAGAGGATGAGGATGTTATCAACTAGAAATCACAAGGACATACCTGGAGAATGATATCGGGGCTGGGCTCTGAAAGTGCCATAATGAAGCTGTTTTCATAGAGTGTGTGGGTGTGTGTTTCTGTATGCACAGACTAGTTTCAGACTACAGTGTGCAAAATACCACTGTGTCACGACCTGACTTAGGCCAGCGACAAGCTTGGTGGTCTAAAAATACGGCCACTGTATATTGGCACCATGGCAACTGACAGAGCTGACATACAGAGAGGGATAGGAAAAAGGAAAATGACCCCGGCCACCACGACCTTCCCGCAGGTCTCTGGATTGGACTCTGTCGCCGTCTTTGATCAGCATCTTCGCCACTCCTGCCGGGGTGCAGACGTTCGTAGGGGAGGGGGGCTGGACAGCGGCCTTTGATCCACCAGACAGATGGAGGATGAGGGGGGTGGGGGAGGCAGGGTGAAAGGTGAATAAACTGCATAAACGACTAGATTTAAGAAGGTGTTTTTGTTAATAGAGAGCGTTGCCATTTTCCAAAGATACCGTACGTTTTCCAAACCATTTTCTGAATTGGGTTTATGTATAAAGACATTTTACTGTTGCTCTTCTGAAAACTGAGGGTTTTATTCTATAGTTCACAGCGTTTGTTAGCCGTACTTACATTAATTTAATTATTTCCTGATAACATTTCAACAAAACCACAAGGTTTTTGGGATCATAGATCACATAAGTGTATGCAGGCAGAAAACACAACCCGATTTGGCAAGGTGGTACCTTCAATTTGTCTGCTTTCTTGGAGGCGGTGCGTTTGATTTGAAGCACGGGGGGAACCTGAAGCACAGCATGGTTCCTGATTACAGGAGCCATAACCCGGGTCCTGTAATCAGCCGCCAACATTGCCTCGCAAGCCATCTCGCCTTCATGGGAGCTGTGGTCAGAAAACTCCATGAACCACCTTGGACCTTAAGGCCTAATAATTATCTTTATAAAAAGATGAAAAGTTTGGACATAACAAACAATTAAACAAAGTATATATATGTTTATCAGTGCTGTCAGTTTAACGCGTTATTACCGGCGTTAATGCAAACCAATTTTAACAGTGTTCATTTTTTTATCTGTCTATTGACGCACTTTTGGATAGGCAAACGTTGTAGTTTTTTCACCGGCTGTCTACCAACAACTAGTCCGTCACATTAGAAAACGACAACACCATACCGGATCTAGCTACACTGGGAAAAAAAACAACAAGCACGCCGCACAAACTTTTTGGGGCAAGCAAGGATACAGAGCAGGTGAAAAACTCCTGAAAAGTGTGCGTGTGTTTTTGCGTCACTCTGTTCGAGCCTGCACGAGTTCAATATTGTCATTAGCTGTTACGTCTTTCTGACCAATCGCACTTCAAGGCCCACCTGGGCTGTACAACTTCGGGAGGGGCGGCTCAGTTACTTCCCTCTAGACAAAATCGACTTGGTTGCGACGTTGACAGTTTGTGAGTGTTGCATCTGTTGAGTGAGAGGTTGCGGGCGCACAGCTCAGGCTGCCGGACGGCGCTGCAAGGAACTTTTATAAACGCAATATTGTTATCCCGCAGCAATCAGCCCGACAGCCCTGAAACGTTAACGTCCATGTGCGTGCGTGCGTGTATAGGCCTGCGTATGGTAGGAATATTCATACTGGTTTAGATAACTCAGTTGGGTGCTCAGGAGGAACAACGTGGGAGAGAAGCTGCTGGTGACCTTCTACCGCTCCACCATCGAGAGTCTTCTGACGTTCTGTATCTCAGTGTGGTTTTCACAGTGCACTGAGGCAGAGCGGAAGAAACTCCAGGGAGTGGTAAACACCGCACAGAGGATCACTGGCTGCCCCCTCCCCTCCCTGAAGGACATATACATCTCCCGCTGCCTAAGCAGAGCGGAGAGAATCATAAAGGACAGCTCCCACCCTGGCTTTCACCTGTTTGACCTGATGCCCTCTGGCAGGCGCTATAGGTCCATCAGAACCAGGTCTTCACGGTTCAGAGACAGCTTCTTCCCTAAAGCTGTATCCACCCTGAACACACACATGCACTGACCCCCGACTGACTGACCCCCCCCTAACCTCCCACTGCTGTATTGTACTTTACTTTATTTTACTTTATTATTTATTTTACATTATTTACATTTCTATTTGGTATACTGTTGTTCTTGTTCTATTTATATATTATTTATTTTCTCGAATGCACCAATTGGGAAAGCTTACTAAAAATTTCGTTGTACTTCACTCGTGCAATGACAATAAAAGGCTTTCTATTCTATTCTATTCTATTCTATAATAAATGTTATAGAATTTCCCATCTTTGCTGAGCAAGAGTTTTGTTCGAAAGTTCAGTGATTGAAACAAATAAAGGCCTGGGCTATTGAAGTCTTACGGTAGGCCGACCCGATGTCAAGTGGACCAGGTTGAATTCACTGCGGGTCTCTCTTCCAACTGCCCTTCTCAACACTAGCAGCAGCACGAAATCAAGGGATATTTAGAATAGAAAAATTGTTGGGATTGATCACGATTAATCGCGAGTTAACTATTACATTAATACGATTAATTGCGATTAAATATTTGAATCGCTTGACAGCACTAATGTTTATATACATATAGATATAACGCATCTCACAAATGCAAAGACACCTTTCATAAGAACACTGATGAAGCACCTTTTGTGGTAGGCTCGCTTATTGTGCCGCCATTTTAATACATTCTTTTAAATACATTCTCACTGCCGTAAGCCTCAGACAACCCTTCAGTCAAACTGGAATGGTTTGACATCACATTCAGTTGACCTTGAAGGTCCTTTATTCATTTTTATTCATAATTTATTCATTAAATCTCACACAAAATCAGCTTTTGAGCATGTTATTTGGCGTTCTAATGCATAACCTATAGAGCTGTGTCCTCCTTTACATGCTAATTCATTCATTCAAGTCATATAGCCCTTATAGCCCTTCAGCCTACTGCTAGCATCTATTTATTTTCATTGTCATGTAACAGGAATTACCTAGAGGTATCCTCTGACATCATTTCTTTTTCCATATATTCCCTTTTTTCAAGTAGTACTGACGTACTGAAATCCCTGCATAGTTTTGTAGGCTTTGAAAAGCGTTTTTCCATATTATTTTTCCAATATCAGGCCTCGACATTAATGTTACCTGCTTGCCCGGGGCAGGTTAACTCTCTGATCGGGCAACTTAAATGTGACATGTAGTTTCCCGTTCGGGCAAGTGTTTATTTTTTGGAAAATACATTAAATATGCCTAAAAAATAAACGGCCTCCTATATCGCTGGAGCGGAGCTACAGCGCTGTGCGTCGGTTTTCAGTAAAACAGGAGAATCATAACAACAAATATAGCTGCATGCAGCAATGTGGGTGTCAAGCATAATGGGACTCTATAAACTAATTCTGCCGGGCGGACATAATCGGCTAGGTGGCTACATGACGACCGTATCGATAATCGGACGGACGAAAACGGCTAGGTGCATAATGGGACTCGATAAACTAATTCTGCCGGACGGACGTAATCGGCTAGGTGGCTACATGACGACCGTCTCGGTAATCGGTAATAACGACGGCTGGTGGAATGAACTAGAGCATTATGCGAGTACGCATCAATGTTTACCAAATGGAAAAATGACCCTACCTAGTGGTAAGGGCGCATTATCGTCTGCCCGAATGAACAAGTGACACAAATACATAAGGGTATTCAGAACAATATCCCTAACAGAGACACATGTAAACAAGCATCCGCTCATAAGACTATGAGCCAAGTTTGGTTTGGATGCATGAAGGCCTTGCAGAGAAATTAGCTCACTTCCTGTTTGACATCCCCCTGAGATCGAAGGACACCAAATTGTTTGGATGTCCCCAGAATGATGTCATGAGTCTATTTACCAAGTTTGGCTATGATATGTTAAAGAGATGCTGAGAACAGGCTTACTTGCTATTTGGCGGCTTTGCCGTCAAGTTTGATTGGCTGTCACGGCCAAACGGTTTTGAATTAGAAAAGGTTGTTTGGCAAATTTGTTCAGCTTGGTCTTATCATATATGGCAGGTTTCATGATGATTGGACATAATTTGTGGCCTGTGGATATGTTATATAGATTGTGACAACTTTGAATATGGCGGCAAATTTCTGAGGTTGCCATGGGAAATATTTTATTAGCTATATGGGGTGGTCTGACAGTATCACCAGTCATTGAAAATAAGTGTGAAATATACTCACGTGAAGAGAGAGGAGTTAAAACACGTCTTTGTTAATTATAGCGCCCCCTAGATGTCAATGATCACCAAATTCATTGAGTGTCCCCATGAGGATGTCATGGGTCTATGTACCAAGTATAGTTATGATATTATTACTGAAATTAGCTTGATGGGCTAATGGGACTGGCCTGAACCAGTGGGCCAAATTTCACAACTTTTCACCAAGGCGTTCTATGGGCTGCCATTGACTCCCACTGAAGGATAATAATAATAATAGGAATTCATACAAAAACAATAGGTTGTCTCGCAACTTCGTTGCTTGACACCCAATTTATGTTCAGTCACTTCCATATAGCCAACCGCCACATACGGAATAGGAGAAAAAGAAGAGTCATTTTCCTTCAGCCTCCGAAAACTGGCCAAGTGCCAGGTAAATTTAACGGAAATAAATAAATAAAGACACCTGAAAAGGAGACGCCGCCAGGATATGAAATAAAACGGCAAAGGAAGTTTCCGTGGGTCCGTCAGGACAGCGGATAAAAGTTAACTGATTGCGGTTTTGACTACCCTGCAATCGGATTCATTAACACAATTTCACTACATTACGGGTGTAGTATGTTGAGCACAGTTGAGGACACCGTATCGACAAAAATCACAACGACATGTTGCTATCTATATCTGTGCGAGAACAGCACTTAAATCTACAAATTACACCCCACAGACTTCACATGGATTTTTTCAGGCAAGAAATCACCACAAATCAATCAAAATACATTTTGTCATTCTGATTGCTGTAGTAGTTGCCATGGGGGGCTGTTACTTACTACAGGTGATTATTTGCAGATCATTTTGCATTATAGCGAATCGGGATGCAATTAATAGTTTGAAATATTCACTAAAAATCAAAAAAATATATTAATTAATTTTGAGGCCCTAGTTTTTCTTCTGTTAAGCTTGCTGGTTTGACAACTTTGCAGCCATAATCGTTGTGTTTTATATTTGAATAAATTATTATAATTCAACAAATACTTGTTGGTTTTATAAATTGTCTTAATAGGCCTAGATTTTCCATTTTGGTCAAGTATTATTTGCTATTGGGCAATTAAATATAACAGCAACTTGCCCTTTTGGCAAGTGGCCAAAAGGGCCACATTAAAAAGCTTAATGTCAAGACCTGAATATTATTTTTCTTTGGTATAATTTATTACCACAGGACACATATCTTTGCCGCAATGCATATCTCATCTATCTGCCTTTCCGCTGTTTGCAGGGAACAGTGAGGGGGAGGTGGGTCGGTGGTGGAGAGGCTGTGAACATCCATTTGATGCATATCTAAACATCCTTGTCACAGCTAGTGACATAAATACAATAAATATATATATATTACATATATATTTTCTTCTTTTCGTTCCATGGATTATGAACTGTTGCAGAGATAACAACGGCACCACAAGAGCCTTTGATTTGATGGATAGTGGCCCCAACTTTTCTCCTAGGAACCGCATCCTAAATATGAGGGGGTTTAATATCCGAGGGCACCACTGCTGGGGGTTAGGCCCTGTCCACTGGGGGTTGGGCCCTGTCCACTGAGGGTGGGGTCCTGTCTACTGGGGGTCGGGTCCTGTCCTCTGGGGGTGGGGTCCTGTCCACTGGGGGTTGGGCCCTGTCCACTGGGGGTTGGGCCCTGTCCACCGAAAGTGTGTGTGCGATGACTCCGCACCTCAAAGTCCCGTGGAGATTTATACTGAGCTATTGCAATTTTTTACAACCATTCGTCCATTTATTGCCGTCTTTTAGTCAAAATCGATAAAGGGTTGTTTATATTTTAGGAAGGCTCGATAGTCCAATATATACTCAACACATAAGCTAGTGATTGGTGTAATCGTGCATATGTTAGAAGCAGAGTTTTGGATTTTTATAAGACTTTTATAAGATTAGAGGGTGTTATGTTTACCTGGTGGGCAGGTGAAGGGCGGAGCTCCCGATTAGCGTACACAGGAAGGGTTTGCTGTTGAACTGGGAGATGACCAGCTGAATGGTCACCTGAGAGGTTCCGTATTCGAGTGGACGGAAGGTCACGGTGATCACCACCTCCCCGCTAGCCGGTATCGATCCTGGAACACGGTAGAGGTGGTGAAGTGTGGGTTTGTGTGTGTGTGAGAGAGCTAAACCACAACCTAATTATTGAGGTAGAAGGAGGTTGTGCTTGGTTAGTGCAGAGAGAAAGTTTACTTCATTATGACACACAAAAAAAAAAGTGTACTGTGGTCCCCTCTGCTCTCAAAAATAACCATGCCACCACTTTATTGCTGGAAAGGTCAGTTTATGTATAACCCGTGTCAGTGGTATATTTAACAACAGTCCATGCTCTGTTATATAATTAACAATTTACAATTAGGGCATTTAGCAGACGCTTTTATCCAAAGCGGATAGAAGAGATGAGGGAGCAACACCCTACACCTGAAACAGCCCTACTTACTTAAAGAGCCCATGCCATTCAAATCAAATTTTTCCTATTGTTTGTTAAATAACATAGGTCTGAATAAGTTTGTGAGCTGTGGTAAGTTTGAAATCTATGCAGTTTGTCTGCTGAATGCAATAGGCAATGAAAAGAAAAAGGCAGAAGAAATGAGCCGATCTGGATAAGGTGACAATGTGACGTAGCGTTGTCAAACTATTATTCATGGCCCTGCCCACTTGGTTGGTTCGTAACCACCCACAAGAATTCTGAAAGAGTCGTGATTGAGCTAGTGCTAAATGCTAATACGTGTACGGTAGTTGCTTAGTTCGTAGTAACAGGCTAGTTACAGAATTTTGAATGCAATGGCAGAACGACATCGAAGTACATGAACTGCGACATGCTGCCTGCCGCCGGTTGCCTCGAAGCACCACCGCCGCGAAGCACCACCGCCCGGCAGCGGGCAGCCGGGCGGTGGTGCCTCGCGCCGGCAGCAGGCAGCAGGCAGCGCGCGGTTCTGTCTACTACAGATTGATGTGGAAGTGGAAGAACCAGAGACGTCGGAGAACCCGACGAAGTCCTTTGTGATTCATTATATCGTCTGGACGTGCACACAGCTTTTGGCCGTGATAATATGTATTATTTGATATAGATATCTATGTATTATATGATATTATTTAGATATAGAGCTCCAGGACTGTAACGCAATTGTTGTAAACTTCCTTGTTATTTGGATAACCGTTCTGCTGTTGGTGTGATGGCGCATAACACGTCAGACTCTCGTCTCTGGTATTTCTACAACGAGACTCGTAGTGGGGGTTATCTCAGCCATGGCCAAGGGATTGTTGACCGCGGTCGTCTCCCGCCGGAGTCTCGCTGCCGATGGACCACCGCCTCGGCTTCAGGAGGCGGTGATTAGCGCTGACCGCTGCCGAGGCGGTGGGAAGCAGGGCTCAAGCGGGATACATTCGCGGCCAACAATCCCCTTCTCCTCCATGTCGTGGTTCATGTACTTCAGGGAGTCAAAGCCAAAGTTCCTTTCCCCCAATTCATTATCAACCATGGCTGCGATAACCCCCACTACGAGTCTCGTTGTAGAAATACCAGAGACGAGAGTCCGACGTGTTATGCGCCATCACACCAACAGCAGAACGGTTATCCAAATAACAAGGAAGTGTACAACACTTGCGTTAGAGTCCTGGGGCTCTACATCTAAATAATATCATATAATACATAGATATCTATATCAAATAATACATATTATCACGGCCAAAATCTGTCTGCACCTCCAGACGATATAATGAATCACAAAGGACTTCGTCAGGTTCTCCGACGTCTCTGGTTCTTCCACTTCCACATCAATCTGAAGAAGACGCGGTCGTTTGAGATTCATAATAGCCTATCGTCTGGAGGCTCACACAGCTTTTGGCCGTGATAATATATATTATATATTATATGATATAGATATCTATGTATAATATGGGTTTCTAAGAGCCATTGCGATACATCCACCGTAAACAGAGCGCATGGTACCGTGGTTACAAGCTGCTCAGGGCCAGGTGATAATATATATTATATTATATAGATATCTATGTATATATGGGTTTCTAAGAGCCATTGCGATACATCCACCGTAAACTGAGCGCATGGTACCGTGGCTACAAGCTGCTCAGGGCAAGGTGATAATATATATTATATTATATTACATAGATATCTATGCATAATATCGGTTTCTACGAGCCATTGCGATACATCCACCGTAAACAGCGCATGGTACTGTGGCTACAAGCTGCTCAGGGCCACACCCCCACCCCCCTCCTTGACCTGCCTTGACACGCCCACCGTAACCAGAGCGAATGGTACTGTGGCTACAAGCTGCTCAGGGCCACACCCCCACCCCCCTCCTTGACCTGCCTTGACACGCCCACCGAAACAGCGCGTTTGGGGGAAGCTCAATGTGCGACTAGTTCGGAGTGGCTGTAACTCTGCACCATGGCTGAATTTCGGGGACGTCTTTGAATACTGTGTTTGTGGCCCACTAATACCTATATTAAAGCATCCATAAAATAGCATGGCATGGGATCTTTAAGGTTATCCATAGCCTTGTGGGACCATCTAGATCAGGGGTGTCAAACTCATTTTAGCCTAGGGGCCACATGGAGGAAAATCTATTCCCAAGTGGGCCGGACCGGTAAAAATATGGCATAATTTTGTAAAATTAAACATGCTGTGAGCACACCAAACACAGGTTTCCCATTTACTTCCGTGAATAAAAAGTACGATGACCATTTTTCTTGTAAAACTCTGCACTGTGTCCACTTTTCGTCTTTTTGACAGAGACATTTTGGGGCAATGAGAGTGCCAAAGCGCATAATGTTGGAAGTATAAAGGTACGGCCACACCAACCGCGTTGCTCGCGGTAGGGGCGTTGAAAATCGGCATTTTTGCATAGGGAACCATTGGTCTAGGCACGGTACACGCGTTGAAGCGTTGCGTTGGGGGCTTTAGGCGCGGAAGTTGCACGTAATTACGCACGTAAACGCAGCCTGGCGGACTATTTCTCTGCTGATCAACACTACGAATGCTGGAAACACACCAGACACACCATGTGAAGTTATTTAACCCGATTAGTGTTATTTATATCAGAGATTATTTAATCTAACCCGATCTAAACTCTATCATGCACCCAAACGCGGCGTTTGGGTTTCCTACCTCGGACTCCAGCGCAGCCACGGCCGACATCTTTCTTTATTCTGGGTGGAAATAGTTATAGTTACGCCATTAAATGCGTTTATGGAAACATTTTTAGCGAGAAATGTGCATTTTAATTTCATAATTTTTGCTCAGTGAATGTGAAGGATGTTTGGTTTGATAGTTATGACGAAGAGGGAACGCTCCGTTCACTTGCATGGACATGGACTCATCTAGCTGCGGTGGCGCGGTGACGCGGTGGAAGCGTTGAACCACCACACACCGATCAAGCGTCAGGTTAGGCGCGGTACTCGCGGTATCCACTGCGAGCAACGCGGTTGGTGTGGCCGTAGCATAAGGCAGAGCGACAAGGTAGCTCCGGGCTAGCTGCACTACCTGTTTATACTTGCTCCCTGCTCAGCCCCGGTATAAAGTTTGCTTGCTTAACATAATTGCTATTGCGATTTCTAGTGGACACATTAAGAACAGCAGTTTCTTTCATTGAAAAATAGCAGATCATTTTACGTTACATTCCAAAGCGACTTCCAGTTACACACAATTGTCCAGTAGTTCAATGTACAACAAATTAGTCAGTGCCAGTCAATGCAATTCATGTAATGCTAGGAAGGATTTTTATAAAAAAAAAAATTTTTTTTTTTTTTTTACAATACTGTACTTCACAAAATCATCTCGCGGGCCGGATTAAACCCGTTCGCGGGCCTGATCCGGCCCGCGGGCCGTACGTTTGACACCCCTGATCTAGATATTAAAAATAAAAAAATAGAATGCCTAGTACAAATAATTTAAATTAACCATTACAAGCCGTATCAAACCTGGGTGTGGACACTACTGGGATGTCACTAACAGAATTAGGTTTGTAATGGCAAAAACATTTCGGGCACTTAAAGGTGCATGCACACTGGCCCGATGAACACCAATACCCAATAATAACATTTTGGCCGAAGTTTGGAAAACATGCTTTCTACGTAATCCGACAACAGCCAACAACCACCAACGGGTTTGGCACACTGGCCTGAATTCCAATGTGGGTGTTTTTGGTATTTTCTTGGTGTGCCCTTATGTCATTTGTCCGAGAGTGGTGGGTTGGTACCTGCGAGGGGCTGCACCTGGAAGGCTTGGTGGGGCTGGATCACATGCACCTGGAACTCAACCTCTAGGTCAGCGGGACAGCTGCAGCGGAGGGGGAGGCTGTGGCTCACACTACAGGAGGGAAGACGGATAAACGGATAGAGAGAGATAGACAGATAGAGAGAGATGGGGAGAGAGAGAGAGAGAGAGAGAGAGAGAGAGAGAGAGAGAGAGAGAGAGAGAGAGAGAGAGAGAGAGAGAAAAGAGAGAGGAAGGTAGATAGGTAGATAGATAAATATATAGATAGATAGATAGATATGTGAATAAGTAGGTAGACAGACAGACAGATAGAGAGATTTGTTTGTGATAGAGAGATAGAGATAAAGATAGACAGACATATGCATTAATAAATACAACAAAAACAAATATGCCCGCCCCCTCACTAAAACCCTCTCACGCAAACACACACACACACACACACACGCACGAACGCGCGCGCGCGCACACACACGCACACACGCACGCATGCGGGCGCGCACGCAGGCACGCACACACACCTGTGTCCCAGAGGTATGCTGGGCAGGTGGATGTGCGGGGGGATGCATAGGTCATCAATGACAGGGTAGGCATGAACTGGAATTAAAAGGGCCTCCTCGCCCTAGGGGGAGTGGGCGAACCGGGTCAGGAAGAGAGAGAGAGAGAGAGAGAGAGAGAGAGAGAGAGAGAGAGAGAGAGAGAGAGAGAGAGAGAGAGAGAGAGATGTTTAAATGTGTTTGATGGTTGAAGCAGCCCCACCTGGCCAGAGTCCGACAGGTTCGACTCTGGGGCTGGGTGAGGCTGAACAGTGTGTGCAGTTTGCTCCACTATAATCAAATCCTCTAAACAAATAGGACACTTGGTTAAAGGACAGCACATGCTCATCTTCACTGGCTATATAAGGCGCGTCCCATTTATAGTATAACATCACATTGTGTGGCACATTTCACATGCAACATTGCTAATTATAACACTCCTACACAACTAGAAAGGAATCACAAATGGGTCGTAGCCATGGGGATAACTCGCCCCCTCATTCCTACAACTCTTAGCATAAAAGGCTTTTTGGGATTAACTCTAGAGCAGTTTTTCCCTCCAGGGCTACTGTAGAAACATGCTTAACCATTCTTATTTTCACTGGATTAAACCCTAAATAAAACACACTTATTAATATTATATTTAATCTCTGCCAAGTCCGTTCCTTTCGATGCCACTAAATTCGACACACTTTACCTTTAATATATAAGGATGGACATGGGATTCATTCTGACATGAACCTAAATAATAAAAGGGCAACAAGAAATATCAACTAACACAGACAAGAAGAAAAGGGTGGACCTTGCAGTGGATGAGAAGGCAGTCGTAGAAGTAGCGCCATTGGTCAGGACAGAAGTGGACCTTGACAGTGTAGGCCAGGCCGGGGATGAGCCGGTACTAGAATCAGGGGAGGGTACAAAATTGAACAAGATTGATCAGATCGGCCGGGAAAGCTGTCGAATCAAAAAAGTCTTAAATTGTGGATTACTTAATAACGGAAAATACCTTTTTGGTATAGGTCGTTCGGAAGTACTTGGTTTGCGTGGTAATGATGTGGATATTAATCACCTCGGATGAGATATTGATTAATTTCTAACCAAAAAAATTTGAATTATGAAACAAAGAATAAAGTGTTAAGGGAGAGAGAGAGAGAAGGGAGGTAAACAACTTTGTCTTCCATTAAGACCAAAACCTTTCCTCCCCAACGCAGTGATGTTCCTGCACCACAGAGAACTCAAAACTCAGAGTTAAATGAACATGTGCTATGCACATGTATACACACTCAAATCAATCTAGATCAGGGTCTTCAACGTTTTCCAGGCCAAGGACCCCCAAACTGATGGAGAGATGGAGCGGGGACCCCCTACTTATATATTGTATAAAATTGTGTTTTATATTAAACTGGTCCTATAGTGCCATATATAAATGTACACTGTAAAAAAATAAAAAGTTGAGCAAACTCAAAATTGCAAGGCAACTTACTGCAATCAATTTTTGAGTTTTGAGCCCATCAAAAAGGTCATTTTCTTCTTTAGACAAACTTGAAAGTTAGAGTTATACCAACTAAGATTTTTATATTTTACAAACTCAAAAAAACAAGTCAGGGGTGTTAACTTAATATTTCAAATTAAGGTTAATATTATTTAAAAAAAAAAACATTTCAAAGAATGCAAAACGAGTTTTAAATTCACTTTATTAAAATTAATAATTTGAAACTTCCATTATAAATTTCAGAATGCCAGACAGCAATAGAACAAGCAACATGTAGCAGCAAACCAAAGTGCAGAACAAGTTTGACATTATGGTCTAACTTGTTCTGCACGAGACGGGAGCCCAGGTTAAACGGTGACGCAACTCTCGTGCCTCATACACCGCACGATCCCGAGAGCTGCCTTTATTTAACACACACCCGCAACACACAGCGCACCGCACACCCAACCAACGGACATGTAAGTCTCGGTAACGGTGGCGGCAACACTACGCACAATAAACAACACACAAACAATAAAGACCCCAAACCGAAACAGAAACAAATTGACAAAAGGCAATAAACCCCTTTTTCCCAACCGGCATCACGAATACCCAGACTCCCCGGGGGGTAGTGTCGAAATGCGCATGTGCACCGTAGTTGGCCCAGCCTCAGACAGTCTGACTTAAACGCGTGTGTCTTGCTAACAAAGAGACTACAGTGAGCCCAATTCTTGACCCAAAACTCAACATTGTTGGTTGGACTAAATTGCATTGCACAGTTGACATGAATACTTAATGTTTTATATTCATTTTACTCAGAAATCATAATGAGACCAACAATTTTAAGTTTTCGTTTTTACAGTGTACCTTGTTATTTTGGATTCAATACTAAGATGTCCAAGTAATACACAGGTTCATATATTCTTGTTTTTATTTTAAACATGTGCAAGGTACAGTGAGTAGGTTGGCCATGCCACTGCTATTCATAAACATAACATAACATAATAAACTGATACCTGCCAAAATCAACAATGTCTGTCAATTGCATGTAATCATGCATAAAAGCTATTCAAATAGACATTTTGAAAACATAAATGTTTAAACGAAAATTTGTGATGTTTGTTAGTGTGTTTCTTATCACTCCGCAATAGTCCGGTAACTTATCAACCCCAGCGTGTCCGGTTGCTTAGCGACGTCAACGTCTTTGGTAGACTATTTCTCCGCCGAGCGCTTATAATCCCGATAATGGCCGGCGTTCTGTACATTATCCCTTACATAACAGCACTCTCTCTCTCTCTGCGCGAGAGAGATACGAACGTACGCTTACCACTATTGTAAATGCCATTCAGATCGCATGATAGGAATAGATCTATTCCGAATAGAAATGGGATCAAAAGTGTCCATGTAAACGCGGCTAGTGTATTGGATTCATTTTAATGTGTATTTAAAGACATTTCAATTTGTGGAAAAAATTGCGGGGGGAATATAAAAAATTGTCTAATCAACCAGAACTTTCGCAACCCCCTGCAGTAGCTCCGCGGACGCCCTAGGGGTCGCGGACCCCCTGTTGAAGACCTCTGATCTAGATCATTGATATCTACTCTATGATTATATGATATGATTATAGTTGACATGCCTCATACCCATTTCATAGCCTAAAGCCACTCTCACGGAAACCTTTCACAGCCTACATCATTGATAGTTCTTAATAACTTATTTGGTTGGAATTCTTGTTTAATATTATTTATTTATATTAACTAAATGTTAGCTCAATTTTGAAGAAGAAGTTCTAACAATAAAGCATTTTGTAAGCACTTTGTATTTATATGCCAACCTCTCACAGTATGCCAAAATCATTCAGAATTCTGAATCCGAGTGAAATAATTCAGATCTTATACAATCCTCTTGGTACGACATGTCTACATGACATCTAGAACTGAGATAAAGAATCGAATCAACAGGACAACGGATGATGAATTCCTGTACAACCACTATCGACAAATACCTGTACAAATATCTGTCTAATCCAAAACGGTAACAGCTATGCATTCCTGTGGGTAATTATAACAATGGGAACGGGGTTAAGCTAAAGATGGGCTATTTGGGATTGGACCAAAGAGAAATGGAAAAGGGGGTACAGAACAGCTAGACTTTGCAGAAAGAAAGGGAAGAATGCCTCACCAGGACCTTTTGGTAGCCTTTTCCCAGACTGAAGCCATTAAAATGGAGGGCAGCCGGTTCTGCTTGTATCTGGCTGTTGCTCTTCATTGGACTGTATATCTCTGAAAGAATAAAAGGATATTAAAAAGAATATGCTTTGACAAAATAATGAATCTTTTTGCAGATGAAGATTGCTAGTGGATTTTTGTTCCATTTAAAAGACAAAACAGACACATGAGTGACAGTCAGTGGCTATGGGGAAACTGGAAATAAAGAAAACGATCTCCAAGAAGTGATATACGATATGTATCACATATATTGATATAGCAAAAGTCACTCAAATCAAATCAAAATATAAATCCCAACACTACAGATAGCAGGCATGTATTTTTTATAATCTGTCAGATGATTTTTCCCTGCATAAATGACAACAAAAATGAAGGACGTCATGAATGCTATTTCGGTTTAGATCGCAGCAAGCGGCTGTCGAGACAAAATTAAGATTTGGAACAAAGATTGGCATCGATATCGCCCTAAGGCTTCCAGTTCTGCTCCAAATGTTCTCCTTATCGTGGCGGAAGGTGAAGACGTTCCATGTTGATTCATCTCCTCATCACAGTCCTAGAAGGAATCAACACAGGGATGGCTATCACCTGAAGTGAGGAGGTGATGGGGGGCGTTGGAGGCTCTGGGGGTCCGGCTCTCCTCCACCAACTGGCCGAGGGGCACCGGAGACCCCTGTCTAAGGGCAGGGAAACTAAGGTGGGTCACTGCCATCGCCTCAGGGTCACGGCAGCTCACCCCCTCCTCATTGAGGATCAGAGTGTGTAGAGGAGCTAGGTAGGAGAAGGGAAACACAATGAAAGAGTGGTTTGATGGTAGGATGAGGAGGGTTTAGTGGCTCAGGTTGAGTGTTTTGATGGTAGGATGGGGAAGGTTTAGTGGCTCAGGTTGTGTGTTTTGATGGTAGGGTGGGGTGGGTTTAGTGGCTCAGGTTGTCCAAACTCTGTTCGATGACCATTGTACACACACCCTTGTACAGCCCATAAGTCATAATCAGCCCAATATGTCATATTCAGCCCGTACGTACATCATATTCATCCGATACGTCATATTCTGCCCATACGAATACGTCATATTCAGACCGTATGTTTCATGTCATATTTAGCCCATACGTCATATCCAGCCTGTACGTATATGTCATATTCAGCCCGTACGTATACGTTATATTCAGCCCTTATGTCATATTCAGCCCATATGTATACGTCATATGCAGCCCATTAATGTGCCATTCATGTGTCCTGGGAATAACGGGACTTCTCGTCAGTGATTACGTTCACGCGACCGTTCGTGTTCACTGCATTTGGAATCTGCGTCCGGAATCCAACAGGATTACTGGCACCATCTGTTGGGCGTTGAACACAGGTTCTGTGTTTGTTGGTGATCATCAGATGGTTACATCGTGAATCAATAGTAAAGTGTAGACATGGCAAAAAATATGTGATATGTTGATGGATTCTTTTATATTGAGCAAAATCTGGCCCCATTTGCTGAAAGGAAGTAGAATCATCAGAGGGTCATGAGGAGTCGTTCATGAGAACCCAACATCGCGAAAATGATTTCCCCATAATTCGCAGCCATCTGAGTCTACGTCATAAGTCTACGTCATATTCAGCCCATACGTCATATTCAGCCCATCCATCATATTCAGCCCAATATGTAGATCAAATTCAGCCCACATGTAAATGTAAAAGCCCATAGTCATATCCAGCCCAAACGTCATATTCAGCCAGTACGTACGTCATATTCAGCCCATACGTCATATTCAGCCCCTACGTCATATTCAACCAGTACGTAGAAGTCTTATCCAGCCCATACGTCATATTCAGCCCTTACGTATACGTCATATTCGGCCCGTACGTATAGGCTACGTCATAAACATGCCGCCTTCAAAACGCTCTGAGTTTCCGGGAGGTCCACTCTGTTGGGTCTGAGTTTTCGCTCGGAGTTTCGTGCAGAAGTACAGCTACCCGAGTCCTCCGAGATCACGTCACAAAAAACGGTTGCACATTTCATTGATAGACTAAAGTGAACTTGCAGCAAGCAGTAAGAGGAGAACTTAACACCCATTCCAACATTTGCATTACGATACATTATAGCTTACAAAACTTAGCTTATAGCTTACAGAAGTAGATATCTCCATTCACTCCAATACAAGTGGGGAACAGGAATGTGTCTCCGCAAAAAATGTCTGGATATCAATCAAAGGCTCATAATTATCTTTATGCCATGTACTAAAAATATTTAAGTTTTCTCTTTTCAAAACGCCACCTCAAGCGTTTTATTAGCCGTTTTATGTTATTATTATTTATTTTTTAGAAGGAGGGGTGGGCAGCTGAAAGGAGTCGTAGTGAAACAAATGTTGAGGGAGGGCCTAGTGCACGGCTCCGTTAAAGGGTAATTCCGGTGTAAAATGGATTTGGGATATGTTTTGTATGATAACGAGTTGAAAAGTTCGTTTTGGAGCACAAAAACCGCATGTAGAGGCTTTCTTCAGTTGGCTGTTTTTAGCCGATTCTATCAAAACGTTATAAACTTGGAACAATGGGGGCAGTGGTTATGGTAAAAACTAAATCACTATTTTAAACCATTTAAAAGGCTCAACGTAGCCCAACCGTTCTTTGGTAGTATAATAAGGGTCTTAACATATAAAACGAGGCATTGAGAACTTTGTAAGTGACATTTTATTCACACAATACCATCAGTAGATCACCCGTCGACGTCATTTTGTTTTTAAGACTCGATAAGTAGAATGGCGAACACAGAGCTTGCGTGTTGCTGACGGCTGTCACAATCTCTGTGTTCGTCAATCTACCTATCGAGTCTTGAAAACAAAATGGCGTCGATGGGTGATCTACTGATGGTATTGTGTGTAAAATGACATTTTTAATAAACAATCTGTACACTTACAAGTTCTCAATGCCTCGTTTTATATGTTAAGACCCTTATTATACTACCAAAGAAATGTCGGGCTACTTCTAGCCTTTTGAGTGGTTTAAAATAGCGATTTAGTTTTTACCATAACCACTGCCCCCTTTGTTCCAAGTTTATAGCGTTTTGATAGAATCAGCTAAAAACAGCCAACTGAAGAAAGTGTCTATATGCGGTATTTGAGCTCCAAAATGAACGTTTCAACTCATTATCATACAAAACACATCCCAAATCCATTTTACACTGGAATTACCCTTTAACTTCTCGTTTCCGAGGTTTTTCCTTTTACTTAACATGAATGACGGTGATGGTTTTCAGTCACTGTGGTGACTTTTTATCACTAAAAGTTTTTTAGTGATAAAGGGAACTTTTAGACTGGTTCAGCTGCTGCTCTGTGACTCTCACGTTCCTCTGCTTGCGACCAAAGACAAAGAACGGGTGCATTATGGTATCATTTTCATAATATTGTTAATAGCCTAATAAACATTTCAGTTGCGTTAGTTTTAATTTTTTCATTTGCTTGTTTAGCTGTGTGACAGTTAACAATGTTGGTGTATTACAATTATTTATGTGGTTAGGCTACTCCAACCTCGTTACTGACCGATATGTAACCATTTATTTGTATGTAAACTATTGATTGCATTTTTTATAAATAGTTAGGAATCTGTTTCTTAAGCATAAAAGCATTGAACAGTATTTTTTTCTAGGCCTGCATACATTTACTATGTTGTTGGTGTTATATGGAGCAATCTTTCACATTTATGAAGTAAACTTTTACGGTCGGTAAACAATGCGACTGCGATCGCTCAGACCTCTCGCTTATGATGCTACAACGCTAACAATGCTAGAAAACAATGAATATTTCTTCATCCGGTACGTCATGAACTAGGGCGTGGCTAGGCTCCCATGATGCGGAAGCAAATCTCTCCTTGATGTTGCCCTGCGACATTGAGCAGTTTTCATAGGAATGAATGGGCGCCATTTTGGAATCCGCTGTCCATTCTATAATATGTCCATGGTCTCACAAACAATCAGTTTTTCCGGTTTTATGTCATAGCCTACAAACTTCTTAGGGGCGTTTCCTGAACACTCTTATTTTGGAAAAGGGAAGGCTTACGTAAAGACACGTAAGAGCTTTCAAGCTGATTGAAGGCGGTGTCATGCCAAATTTGTGCCGGCTGCCAAATTTGTACCGGGCACGTCAACAGTTGTCCGTTGCCAGGCAACGGACAACTGATTACGTAAGGGTTTTCCGTTGCCGGGCAGGTTTCAAAAAACATTCGCGCTCATGTTGCCAAAGACGAAATAACATAATACAGATAACGGATCGCTAGATAACACTTGTTTTTACTTTATATTTGTGTTGTATTTAATTGTTTAATCAAATTTAGCTAGTAAACTGAGTGTTGAAAGCGGGTTTCAAAAAACATTCGCGCTCATGTTGCCAAAGACGAAATAACATAATACAGAAAACGGATCGCTAGATGACACTTGTTTTTACTTTATATTTCTCTTGTATTCAATTGTCTAATCAAATTTAGCAAGTAAACTGAGTGTTTAAAGCAGGTCAAGGACGAAATAGCACAAGACAGATAACGGACAAGTGCGAATGAACGAGCTTGAAGGTTCGCGAATGTTCGTGAACCTTTCACGTCATTCGACGCGATCGTCCGTTGCCTGGCAACGGACGACGCGATCATCTGTTGCCAGGCAGGTTTGGAATGGATTACGTATGGATGACGCGCCCGGTACAAATTTGGCAGCCGGTACAAATTTGGCATGACAGCGGCGTCAGCCCATACGTCTACATCATATCCAGCCCATTCGTAAACGTCCTATTCAGACCCTAAGGTTGACTATCCGGAATTAACATTGTAGATATCAACAAAGTCATTCTGACTAGTGGTAAATAATAAATTTTGAATAGTTGGAATTTTCAGATGCCTGTAACGTAATTATGAATAGTCGAAACGACAGATAGAGTTATCTGTAATTCAATTTCTGACTTGGCAAAACTGAATTACAGATATCTGCAATGACGTCACTGAAAACAACATTCAACTTGTCACACATCTTAAATGACAATTGCAGATATCTGTAAAACAGTTTTTACTAGGCAGAATGATATCTCAAACGTCATAATATTTCATATTTCATAATATCCGTAATCCACAGATGTGAATTACGGATATCTGCAACTGAATTGTTGATATCTGTGATTCCAGTTTGAGATATCTAGAATTTGATTCTGACAAGTCATAACTCCAGTTTAATTCCCCTCAATTCAAGACATCTACATTTCCCTTTTCAGCTATCTTAAATTAAGTTTTGACTAGGTGAAATTACATTGTAAATGTCTCGTGGAATGGCGGATATCTACAATTCCGTTGCAGATATTCCTAATTCACATAGTGGTAATCTGCAATTGAATTGAAGATATATGTAATGAGAAACCCCATAGACATGAATGGCAAAAGTGATTCACGTCATTTCTCCTAGGAGGAATGTCTTTGTGGATATCTGAACTGACAATTGTGCATAGGAATAATAAGAATGTTGCGGATATCCGAAATGTTCTTTTTGACTAGGCAAAACTGAATTATGGATATCAGGAAAACAAATCCAGTCTAGTGAATTCATGTCAAATTGGCTTGCCATATGACAATTCCGGCTGCCGTCATTTCCCCTAGTCAAAACTCTAATTCAGGATATCTGTAATTACATTTTGACCAGGAAGAATAAAACATACAGATATCTCCAATTTTAGATATCTCTAATCAAAATTTAATTCAAGATATCTATAACTTGATAATATGTAACTACAATTAATATGACTATCCCTAACTCCAGTTTGAGATATCTAAAACGTCATTTTGACTAGTCATAATTCCACTTCGAGATATCTGCAACATCATTTCGCCTAGTCAAAACTTAATTTAAGATATCTGAAAAGGGACTTGTAGATATCTTGAATTGAGGTGAATTAAAGATATCTTGAACTGGAATTGTGACTAGTCATAATCAAATTGTACATATCTCAAACTGGAATTACAGATCTCTACAATTCACATAGTAGATATCTGCAATTGAATTGTAGATATCTGTAATGAGAAACCCCATAGGCATGAATGGTAGAAGTGACGTAATTCCTCCTAGGAGGAATGTCTTTGTGGATATCTGAAATGACAATTTAGGATAGAAAGAATGTAGGCCTAGTTGCGGAAATCCGAATTGAATTACAGATATCTGCAACACATATCCAGTCTAGTGAATTCATGTCATATTGGCTATAGTTAGCTCGCACATTCCAGGCTGATCACCAACGCCACGTTTATAGTCGTGATCAAACCGAAAGGAAGAAGAATCGTGCGGTGTTATGGAAGTTAAAGAACATGAAACCACAACCAACGGAGTGGCGTCAACGTAAAACACTCTCGCGGCTATCTGGAAGTCAACGTAAACACTCTCGCGAGCCTCTTGGCAAGATGGTTAACTTACCTAGTTGTGAATGGTTTACAGTTGAAGACAGTGTGAACGTTTAAAGGAGCATTGAAGCCCTCTGTAACAACATAACGGCACTTAGTTCATGTGTATTTTAGCTGTACAACTATCTAACTCATGACTTCCCGACAATATAGTCCTCGTTTGTATCCAGTGGCGTTAACCCCCTCGTCTTCAAACGCTCTCGCCGTTGCCATGGTGACATGGCCACCTAACGCTTCGTGGTTGCCATGGTGATACACAAAGGCCCTGTGAGTTGCACCAACTGGGCGTAAGCCTGGGGCCGGTTTCACAAAGATAGACTGTGACTATAGTCTATCTGTAGGATATAGTCGGACTTGACATAGACGTCTAAATAATACTGTTGCACTATACAGTTAAGACACCGACTATGCTAAGTTGTACTAAGTGCAAAGAATTGTGGGTAATTTAAGACTATTTTCAAAACAAAAAAGATGGCGGACCGAGTCGAGTCGAACCGTTCTGCACCTTTCACCCATTCCGAAAATGTATGCATTTTGGACGAGTTCAACTCGTACAAAGACACCATGCTAGGGAAATTCTCGGAGGAATGTAGTAACCGGAAAAAAAAAAAAAAAGAGATTTGTGTGTGAAGCGTTTCAAAAATATGGTCCAAGAGGCAAAGAAGGAGATTTTTAAACGTAAAAATCCGCCAACGGGAGGAGGAAGTTTCCCGAAACTTAAAGTCACTACCGAAATGGTAATTGAGATTTATGGAGAGGAGTCGCCCATGTTCTGGGGGATCCAAGGCGGCAGGGAAAGTGGGGTTAGCGGCGTCCTCAGACCTAGCGTTTGCAACTCTACTGACGGCGAGATCACCTCATCCCCCCGTAACCTGTTGCCTGCCCTGACGGGTCGATCGGAACGCAAATAGTTCTGCCCCCACTTCTCTCTCTCTCTCTCTCTCTCTCTCTCTCTCTCTCTCTCTCTCTCTCTCTCTCTCTCTCTCTCTCTCTCTCTCTCTCTCTCTCTGTGTCTGTGTGTGTGTGTGTGTGTGTGTGTGTGTGTGTGTGTGTGTGTGTGTGTGTGTGTGTGTGTGTGTGTGTGTGTGTGTGTGGCGTTGTCACTCTGTTGCACCGTCACACCGTTAGATACATTGGCTCGGCAGATAGTTAACAGTTTCCCCAAGAGAAAGTTTGAAGCTTGAAGTTCTTTTCAAACCTTTACTCAGTAGGCCTACACTGTAAAACTGAGCAGACGTAAAGAATACATTTTAGTAATCTTATCGCATAACAACGATCTAAAAACATCACTTAACATTAGGCTACATGTTTAACTGTGTGATAGAAACTTTTGGTTACCATGGTTACATAGCACTTTAGACCTATGTTAGTCTGGGGGTGAGGTGGCTAACTTTTTAAGTCTAAAATTAGTTGGTCTTAACTTTTGTGAAACTGACTTACTTGCATAAGACTGGTCTATAAATGAACTTAAGACCCATCTTACCCCAAAGACCAGTCTAAACTACTTTAGTGAAACCGGCCCCTGGTCTTAACTACGCCTGGTCGTAACCTGGCGTTCTAAATCCAACCTAACCGAGGAGGGGGCTGGAGGGAGAGGGGGCAGGTCCATGGATTGAGTTTTGCAACGCCAATTATTTGTTGAATAAAACGATATGAAAAGTTTCATCATTATTTTTCTGATACTAATAATCGTTGATTATTGTGTGTGTATTCATCGAGGACAACAAAGGGGACCTTATGCTAAGTATTGTAGCCGTTGTAGTAGTCATGTTTTCGCAGCAGGTGTGTAAACAATATATTAATGTCATTCGAGTTAGAAATATATATATATATATATATATATATATATATATATATATGAATTACTATATTGACATCTAGTGGCAGTATTTGGAAAAACATTCTTATATATTTTAGAAAATAATGTTGAGGTTTCGTCCCAACTATTGATTTGTTCTTTAATTGTAGGCTATTTAATGTTCGCATAATTCCGCACAAAATAAGACAACAGAGTACTCGACTCCTTGTAGTGTATAACTGTCATCAATAATTAGACTTTCTTCCATTTGACAGTTGTTCAGACTGCATGGGAATGTGGGACAATTTGAACTGCTGGCCATCAGCTCTAGTTGGTGATGGTGACATTGTCTCAACCTCATGCACAGAGCTCTTCCATACCCGTACACACAGCCACACACAAACACGCACACACACGCGCACGCACGCACGCACGCAGGCCCCCAAATCCGAATTGAATTACAGATATCTGCAACACATATCCAGTCTAGTGAATTCATGTCATATTGGCTATAGTTAGCTCGCACATTCCAGGCTGATCACCAACGCCACCTTTACAGTCGTGATCAAACCGAAAGGAAGAAGAATCGTGCGGTGTTATGGAAGTTAAAGAACATGAAACCACAACCAACGGAGTGGCGTCAACGTAAAACACTCTCGCGGCTATCTGGAAGTCGACGTAAACACTCTCGCGAGCCTCTTGGCAAGATGGTTAACTTACCTAGTTGTGAATGGTTTACAGTTGAAGACAGTGTGAACGTTTAAAGGAGCATTGAAGCCCTCTGTAACAACATAACGGCACTTAGTTCATGTGTATTTTAGCTGTACAACTATCTAACTCATGACTTCCCGACAATATAGTCCTCGTTTGTATCCAGTGGCGTTAACCCCCTCGTCTTCAAACGCTCTCGCCGTTGCCATGGTGACATGGCCACCTAACGCTTCGTGGTTGCCATGGTGATACACAAAGGCCCTGTGAGTTGCACCAACTGGGCGTAAGCCTGGTCTTAACTACGCCTGGTCGTAACCTGGCGTTCTAAATCCAACCTAACCGAGGAGGGGGCTGGAGGGAGAGGGGGCAGGTCCATGGATTGAGTTTTGCAACGCCAATTATTTGTTGAATAAAACGATATGAAAAGTTTCATCATTATTTTTCTGATACTAATAATCGTTGATTATTGTGTGTGTATCATCGAGGACAACAAAGGGGACCTTATGCTAAGTATTGTAGCCGTTGTAGTAGTCATGTTTTCGCAGCAGGTGTGTAAACAATATATTAATGTCATTCGAGTTAGAAATATATATATATATATATATATATATATATATATATATATATATATATATATGAATTACTATATTGACATCTAGTGGCAGTATTTGGAAAAACATTCTTATATATTTTAGAAAATAATGTTGAGGTTTCGTCCCAACTATTGATTTGTTCTTTAATTGTAGGCTATTTAATGTTCGCATAATATAACTGTCAATAATTAGACTTTCTTCCATTTGACAGTTGTTCAGACTGCATGGGAATGTGGGACAATTTGAACTGCTGGCCATCAGCTCTAGTTGGTGATGGTGACATTGTCTCAACCTCATGCACAGAGCTCTTCCATACCCGTACACACAGCCACGCACACACACGCGCACGCACGCACGCACACACACACACACACACACACACACACACACACACACACACACACACACACACACACACACACACACACACACACACACACACACACACACACACACACACACACACACACACACACACACAGTAACATAGAAGGTAAGAGAAAGAAAGAGAGATGAGAACAGATTGTGTTGGTTAATTATCTACCGGGGTGGACAATTTCATCTATTCGATTCCCCAACTCCTAGGGCAGGCCTATTCAACTAGCGGCCCCTCCTAATTCTTTTCTGGCCCGCAAGAGGTTGCATGCAAAAAATTAATAAAATAAAGGAGAAACATAGTTGCATGCAAATCAGGTTTCTGTGTGTAGCCGGTGATACTAGCCAGTATCAGTACCACACAATCAGGGACTGGCATCACTTACTCTGACAATGTTTGGCTCAACCGATACGTGTGAGTCTAGCTCTTCTCATATGAATGCCATCAGAACAAGGGCACGTTGCTCCATGACCTACGAGTAGCTGCATGAGTGTCTCAGGATGAGCCAAACTCGGCAAACAAGGCAGTGCAATCTTTCTCACTGACTCACTGGCTCAAAATGTCTCATATGTACAGTAGTTCTGTTTTGTGATGATTCAAACAACATTGTTGAATTCTAAATACGTGTCCAAAATATGTGAGAACAAAATCTTTTATAATGATACGATTAAAAGTGAAGAAGGAAGGAATGCGTCTGACAAGTTTATTCCATGTAGTAGTACTAGGCTATATATTGTAACAACCTCGCCGGTGACATAATGATGTCGAGTCATTAGTAATTGATTGTAGTTTTTAATCAACCAAAACCAGGTCACTGAAACATAACCAACGGCAGACAACCGACAACCAAAACCAACCGCGGTTACCTCGGCAACCCCCAACACGGTCTCACTCACGTGCAGGCCCCCACCCTGATTGACAATAAGAACATTACAATACATGCACATAGAACAACTGGCATAACGGACAACGAAATACAATGCAACACATAACACACAAACTATTTAATTGTCCCAGGGTCGCTACATTGCCTCCCCCCTTCAAAGTTCCTCGTCCTCGAGGGAACAAACAAAGTCCCGGAAGCGACCCGGCGCTCTCCTCTCCCTACGAGGCCGCGTTGGGGCCACGAGGGGCTGGGGAGAAGCGCCTGGGGGCGAGAGGGGCCCACGAGTGTCAGGCCCGGGGGCGGGCAGGGGGAAAGGGAGGGGCGGGGCTGGGGGCCAAGTTGCTGACTGTGGTGATCGACAGGGAGGGGAGACAAGGATAGGGTTAGGTGGGGACCAGAGCATGTGAGCGGAGCGGAGCGCCGAGCAATTCCCGCTCCCCGCTCAGGAGGATGTCCGCTCATTCGCTCTGCCGCTCAACGTTGTGCCAGGGCGCTCCGCTCAAAACCGCTCCGCGCTCATCTTAAATTTCCTGCCGCTCCGGCGAAATCGCTCCACGCTCCGCTCAAATTTTCAAAGTACTTCCCAAACTCCATCTTGCTACTCTCGCGGGCACACAAGCCGGTGTTGCGGGGGGGGGGGTGGAAGGGTCTCACGTGACGCGTTTTATCCAATCAGGTTGCTTGGATGCTCCCATTGAAACCCATTCTATTCTACGTGAACCACCTACATGTAAGCCGCTAGAAGCAGTTAAAATCGGAGTGGACTGGAGCGGAGTGAAATCCCCGCTCCGGCCTTTGAATTTAAAACCGCTCTGCGCTCCAACCCGCTCCAACCTATTTCTTCCGCTCCTCTCCACCACCCGCTCCACGCTCCGCTCCGCTCACATGCTCTGGTGGGGACCCAGGGCCAGAACACTGAGGTGTGCGTGTCCGGGGCCCATTCGCACCGGTGCGGGGAGCTGCAGGGCTCGCTGCCTCCTTTCACAGTTGCGGCAGCCATCCTGACTGCAGGGGCGTCGGGAGAGGGCGTCTGCATTAGCATGGCGTACCCCTGCCCTGTGCACCACACTGAAGCTGTAGGACTGCAGCTCCTCGATCCACCGTGCGACCTGCCCTTCTGGCTCCTTGAAAGACATGAGCCACTGGAGCGCGGAGTGGTCGGTCCTTACAGTGAAGTGCCGGCCACAGAGGTAATATTTGAAGTGGCGTACAGCTCTAACGATGGCCAGCAGCTCGCGGCGAGTGACGCAGTAGCGGCGTTCCCGCTCCCCTTCTGGCCCCTCCCCTTCTGGCCCCTCCTGTGCCAGCACGGCGCCATTGCCAACGTTACTAGCGTCCGTGTCCAGGATGAAGGGCAGGCCAGGGTCAGGAGGGGAGAGCACCGGGGCTTTGGTGAGAGCTCCCTTGAGTGTCTCGAAAGCAGACTGGCAATCCTCTGCCCACACAAACTCCCTGTCCTTCTGTAGCAGGCGGAACAGGGGAGCGGCCACACAGGAGAAGCCCCTCACAAAGCGTCTGTAGTAGGACGCCAGTCCGAGGAAGCTTTTCAGCTGTCTGGTGTCAGTGGGGGTGGGCCAGTCCTGGACAGCTTGCACTTTGTCCTCCATGGTGCTAATGCCTTCTTCCCCCACCCTGTGCCCAAGGAAAGTTACCTCTCTCCTCAGGAAATGGCACTTATCAGGATGGAGCTTCAAGCCCGCCACAGCTACTCTCTCCAGAACCTGACGCAGCGAGGCAAGTGCTGTCTCGAAGGAGCCCCCGTGTGCCAGTATATCATCCAGGTAGACGATACACTACTGTCGCCCCCCTCTCAAGGTCCAGCTGGCAGCCAGTGCACCGCAGGAAGTCCAACCCTAGGATACAGGGGTCCTGCACAGCTGCTACCCACACTGGGTGGAGGACAGTCTTTCCCCCTACGCAGATGGACAACAACCCCTTCCCTTTCATGGGAGCCCTCTCCCCCGTGACTGTGCGGAGCTGCACGGTTGTAGGTTGGAGTACCGTCCAGGTCGGCAAAATGTCTGGCCTCACCAGGGTCACAGTAGACTAAAGCCAAACAGGCCACCCCCTCAACAGTGACAGGAACATGAAAAAAGTCCCCCGCCCAGGTCCGCCCCACCACAACAACAGGCTCCAGGATGTTGTCGTCTGCTTCTGGGGGGGGTGGAGCCCCGCCCCCCCGGCTGTGATGATGGGCTCCTCCAGACGACGACGGCGGGGGTAAGGGGGCAGGGCCTCGCGTCTCCCCAATTACGCGGACCCTGACCCGTTTCCCTGGGCTCTCACAGTTGTAGGGCACTCTCTGACAAGGTGGCCAGGCTGCCCGCAGCCCCAGCAGACCCTCTGCTCTCGACGAGATGGGGGGCGGCGGTCCGCCTGCATAGAGACAGCGCGGACGAGTTCAGTGAGCTCGTCCACCCAGGCTGGCTTCTGTGAGTCCTCACTCCTCTCCCTCGCCGATCTCACCATCGGCTGAGGAGCAGGATGACCGTCGATTGCTCCAGCCCACACCATGGCCCTCCCTCTCTATGGCCATCTCCAAGGCCTCTTGCAAAGTCTGCGGGTGGGCTAGCTGGGTCTGCATGCGTAGTTCTGTAGGGGAAAGGGCCTGGAGAAACTGATCCCGAGCGAGTTCGCTCCGCACGGCTGGCGGCATGTGGGCGTATGCTCGCCGAGACAGGCTCTCGATATCGTTGGCCAGGGCCCGCAGCGTCTCCCCAGGCTTCCTGCGCCTATTACAGAGTTCTGAGCGCATTAGCCCCGGCTTAACACATAGTCCAAAACGCCTCCTTAGTGCCCCCACTAGGGCAACATAGTCCCCCGTGTCCTCTGGGCTAAGCAGCAACAAACAAGACAATGCATCGTCCGCCAGACACATCGCAAGCTGCAGCGCTTTGACCTTCACTGACCATCCGGCAGCATCGGCTAAAAGTTCAGATTGCGCGTTGAAAGCTTCCCAGTCAGCCTTACCGGTGTATCTAGGCGTCTTGATGGACACCGGGCTTGATGTAAGAAAGGTGCTTTATTTGTAATAATAATAATAATAATAGATTCAATTTATATAGCGCTTTTCACGTACTCAAAGCATTTTACATAGGGGAAGTTGATGGGGCTAGAGATAGTGAGTGATCTAGGGGTAGGCAGAGGAGAAGAGATGAGTCTTGAGGCGGGACTGGAAGATGGTGAGGGACTCAGAGTCACGAATATGTTGGGGGAGGGAGTTCCAGAGCCTGGGAGATGTCCTGGAGAAGGCTCTGTCACCTAGGCTGTGGAGTTTTGATGTGTGGGTGGAGAGGAGACCAGCTGAGGAGGATCTGAGGGCCCGGAGGGGTTGGTAGAGGGAGAGAAGTGTTACGGTTGGCGAAAAGGTTGGTTAGGACCCAGGATGCAGAGACAGAGTCAGTACGGACAATCCACGGTTTATTGTCAGTAAAGAATAACTCAAGAGATAACCAGCGTGCAAGGCGAAGACAGGAGCGGGTGGGCGTAGCTGGCGGAGGCACCGGAGAGTGTTGCAGTCCGGGGATCATCCACTGGCGAGGAACTGGCGAAAGGATAACACGACGTTAGGAATCAAAGTATTAGGTTAGGGAATCAATGTATACACGTCAGCCAAAATACCGAATGAGACGGAATAATCTGGCGCCGACGAGAAGTCCCCGCCAGGCTTAAGAAGGCGTGTGATTAATTGATGAGGTCCAGGTGTCCCACGTTGCGGTGCCCCGCTCCGCTCGCCACGCCCCTCACCTGTCTAAGAACCAATGTCTGGGGAGCAAATCATAGAGCAATCGCGACAGTACCCCCCCCTCAACGGACACCTCCTGGCGGCCCACCAGGCCTATCTGGAAAACGTTCATAAAATTCCCTGATAAGCTCAGGATCCAAAATAAAGGATCGGGAGACCCAGGACCGCTCCTCCGGCCCGTACCCCTCCCAGTCCACCAGAAACTGGAACCCCCTACCCCGTCTGCGTACATCCAACAGTTCCCAGACAGAATAGGCCGGGTGGTCATCGATGAGCCGAGGGGGTGGAGGGGGTTCGGACGGAGGATTGAGAATGCTGGCAGAAACAGGCTTTAGCAGTGAAACGTGGAAGACTGGATGGACGTTGAGCTCAGGGGGTAGCTTGAGCTTGATAGCACACGGATTAATGATACCCGAAATCACATACGGACCAATGTACTTGGGTGTCAGCTTCTTACACTCAGTCTGAAGGGGCAAGTCCCGAGAGGAGAGCCAGACGCTCTCGGCGGATGCGCCGGAGATGTTCCTGGACTGACGGGACCGCAACCACTGTCTCCTGCACCGGGAAGAGTGGAGGCTGGAAGCCAGGGGCGGACTGGCCATCGGGAGGTTCGGGAGATTTCCCGAACGGCCGGTCGATTTCAGGCCGAGCCGGCCGGCCGTAATTCTTTTAGATTTTCTATAATTATAATATATATATATATATTTTTTTTTATTACATATTTATATTATATTTTTTGTTGTAAAAGATGTAAAAAAAAAAAATGAAAAAGTTAAGAAAGCCGTGATTTGGGACAGCCTGCGGCCGGATATTTGCTTACAGCGCGAAACGGAGCTCTTGCCTGACGGTGAAACGGGGCCGATGTATTACTGTCAATTTAAAGGGGGGAGCACCCCCACAGTGTATGGGGGCAAAGCGAGCGGCCAAAGCGAGCGGCCGAACGGCCCCTCCCAACTTGGACTGCTCCGCGGTCTGTCATTTCTGATTGGCTCAGCCTGACACACGGCCGGGTCACTTACTTCTCGTTGATCTCACTGAAGTTACACCGAAATACGAAAATGTCAAAAAGGTGGTGGAGAGGAAAAAGAATTGGGTGGCACTCAGAAGTTGAGGTTGAAAAGGAAAAAAATGTTAGAGCAAGACGCAGCCAAATGTGCTAAATTAACCGACCATTTCCGTGGAAAAGTCAAGGTTGACGGCAACGCCCCTGTCAGCGAGACCAATGGTGAGGCGGGAACAGGAGACAGCAACATAGCTATGACAGGTGCACTAGCGAGCATGTTTGGCAATATAATAATGACTTCTAATTATGGAAGTACCAGAGACGTCAGAGAACTATTCATAATATTGTAATGTCCACGGAAGAGGCAGTGAATGAAGTATTGATTAGAGAGCGATTTATTAGATACCACCGCTAATAAACCATTGGAACACCTCAACACCGGTAACCACAGCAACGGACAACAAACCCCGGCCCGCCCCCATCTCCCAAACCCTGTGTATGTGTCAATGAAATTTTTTTTCCACTAAAATAATTCTATCTTGCACTATTTAGATCAGGGGTGTCAAACGTACGGCCCGCGGGCCGGATCAGGCCCGCGAACGGGTTTAATCCGGCCCGCGAGATGATTTTGTGAAGTACAGTATTGTAAAAAAAAAAAAAAAAATTTTTTTTTTATAAAAATCCTTCCTAGCATTACATGAATTGCATTGACTGGCACTGACTAATTTGTTGTACATTGAACTACTGGACAATTGTGTGTAACTGGAAGTCGCTTTGGAATGTAACGTAAAATGATCTGCTATTTTTCAATGAAAGAAACTGCTGTTCTTAATGTGTCCACTAGAAATCGCAATAGCAATTATGTTAAGCAAGCAAACTTTATACCGGGGCTGAGCAGGGAGCAAGTATAAACAGGTAGTGCAGCTAGCCCGGAGCTACCTTGTCGCTCTGCCTTATGCTACGGCCACACCAACCGCGTTGCTCGCAGTGGATACCGCGAGTACCGCGCCTAACCTGACGCTTGATCGGTGTGTGGTGGTTCAACGCTTCCACCGCGTCACCGCGCCACCGCAGCTAGATGAGTCCATGTCCATGCAAGTGAACGGAGCGTTCCCTCTTCGTCATAACTATCAAACCAAACATCCTTCACATTCACTGAGCAAAAATTATGAAATTAAAATGCACATTTCTCGCTAAAAATGTTTCCATAAACGCATTTAATGGCGTAACTATAACTATTTCCACCCAGAATAAAGAAAGATGTCGGCCGTGGCTGCGCTGGAGTCCGAGGTAGGAAACCCAAACGCCGCGTTTGGGTGCATGATAGAGTTTAGATCGGGTTAGATTAAATAATCTCTGATATAAATAACACTAATCGGGTTAAATAACTTCACATGGTGTGTCTGGTGTGTTTCCAGCATTCGTAGTGTTGATCAGCAGAGAAATAGTCCGCCAGGCTGCGTTTACGTGCGTAATTACGTGCAACTTCCGCGCCTAAAGCCCCCAACGCAACGCTTCAACGCGTGTACCGTGCCTAGACCAATGGTTCCCTATGCAAAAATGCCGATTTTCAACGCCCCTACCGCGAGCAACGCGGTTGGTGTGGCCGTACCTTTATACTTCCAACATTATGCGCTTTGGCACTCTCATTGCCCCAAAATGTCTCTGTCAAAAAGACGAAAAGTGGACACAGTGCAGAGTACTTTTTCGGTTGGCCGCAGACGGCTCAGTCCGCGTTTCTGCGGCCATCGTACTTTTCATCGTACTTTTTATTCACGGAAGTAAATGGGAAACCTGTGTTTGGTGTGCTCACAGCATGTTTAATTTTACAAAATTATGCCATATTTTTACCGGTCCGGCCCACTTGGGAATAGATTTTCCTCCATGTGGCCCCTAGGCTAAAATGAGTTTGACACCCCTGATTTAGATCATTTTCAGCCTTGATTTACCTTTCTAGGCACATGCAATTTCTAATATTTTGTACATGGACAAGAGTGCTTATAAAATATTTCCCAGTGATCTTCACAATATTCTGAACACATGCACATCCCAACAAAGACATTCAGTTGCAATGCACATATCCACGGATAAGGACTAATTTTTATTATTTTACACCAGGGCAAAATTCTACGCGCGCTATTCCTGCGGTCTCATAAAAGGCCTCTCCATCCCAAAGTCCCGGGCCAAATTTTTGGGCCAGTCCATCCCTGCTGGAAGCCCATAGACACATGGAAGGGAGACATACCTGTGGCGGAGCAGACCAGAGAGTTCCTGGCGTATTCGATCCACGGCAGGTGAGTGGACCAGGAGACAGGGTGTTCGGCGGCGACGCAACGTAATGCCGACCCGAGGTCCTGGTTAGCTCGCTCTGTCTGGCCGTTAGTCTGTGGGTGGTAGCCGGAGGAGAGACTGGCAGACGCCCCTAACGCCTGACAAAACGCCTTCCAAACCCGGGAGGAGAACTGCGGTCCCCGGTCCGACACAATGTCCTGGGGGATAACGTGGAGCCGGAACACGTGCAGGACCAGCAGGTTCGCCGTCTCCAGAGCTGAGGGGAGTTTTGAGAGCGGAACAAAATGCACAGCCTTGGAGAAACGATCGACAATAGTCAGTATGGCCGTATTACCGTCTGAGGGCGGGAGACCAGTCACGAAGTCCACCGCTATGTGCGACCACGGCCGGTGTGGAACAGGTAGAGGACGCAGAAGACCAGCCAGAGCACGGTGTGATAATTTGCCGCGGGCACAGACGGAACAGGCAGCCACGAAATCCTTGGTGTCGGCAGCCATGGAGGACCACCAAAACCGCTGTCGGAGAAGAGAGAGACAGCGGAGAAACCCTGGATGGCAGGCAACTCTGGACTCGTGCCCCCACTGGAGAACGGGCGTGCGGGCCGCCGGCGGAACAAACATCCGACCCGGAGGGCAACCCTCGGGGGTAGGTAGTCCTTGCTGGGCATCCAGCACCACCCGCTCAATCTCCCATCTGGCTGCCCCGATGACACAGGCGGGAGAGAGAATCCTTTCCTCCACCGACTGCAACACCGGGGAGTCGTACTGGCGAGAGAGAGCGTCGGCCTTGCCGTTCTTGGAACCAGGACGGTAGGTGAGGGTAAAATGAAACCGACCCAGGAAGAGAGCCCAAAGTGCCTGGCGGGAGTTCAGCCTACGGGCGGTCTGGATGTAGGCCAGGTTCCGATGGTCCGTCCACACGATAAATGGATGCGCCGCTCCCTCCAACCAGTGCCTCCACTCCTGCAATGCCAGCACCACTGCTAGCAGCTCCCTGTTACCAACGTCATAGTTAGTCTCAGCCGAGCTAAGACGACGGGAGAAAAAGGAACAGGGATGTAATTTGTTGTCCAGCGCCGAGCGCTGGGACAACACTGCTCCCACCCCAGAGTTGGAGGCATCCACCTCCACCACGAACTGGACAGCTGGATCGGGATGACACAGTACTGGAGCCGAGGAGAACAATTTCTTAAGCCGCAGAAACGCGGACTGAGCCGTCTGCGGCCAACCGAAAGGAACCTTAGTGGAGGTTAATTGGGTTAGGGGAGCAGCCACCCGACTATAATCCCTTATGAACCTCCTATAAAAGTTGGCAAATCCCAGGAACCTCTGTAGCTGTTTCCGAGTGGTAGGAACCGGCCACTCAGAAACCGCCCTCACCTTCTCAGGATCCGCCTGCAGTTGACCCCTCTGTACCACGAAGCCCAGGAAACTGACCGAGTCGGTGTGGAAGGAACATTTCTTCGCCTTGACGAACAGCTTGTTCTCCCATAACCGCCGTAACACCAACCGAACCTGCTGCTTGTGTTCAGCGAGGTCCCTAGAAAAAATCAAAATGTCATCGAGATAGACTACTACAAATCGGTGTAACATATCCCGGAGAACGTCATTGATTAGAGCCTGGAAAACGGCTGGTGCATTTGTGAGCCCGAAAGGCATAACGAGATATTCGAAGTGACCCAGTGGAGTGTTGAATGCCGTCTTCCATTCGTCCCCCTCCCGGACGCGAACCAGATGGTACGGGTTCCGGAGATCCAGCTTAGTGAAGATGTTGGCCTGGTGAAGAGGAGCAAAGGCAGAGTCAAGAAGCGGAAGAGGGTACTTGTTCTTGACCGTGATGTCGTTTATTCCCCTGTAGTCCACACAGGGGCGCAGGGATTTGTCCTTTTTCTCCACAAAGAAGAACCCTGCTCCCACGGGAGAGGAAGAAGGACGAATGAGACCGTTCGCCAGTGACTCGGATATATAGTTCTCCATGGACTCTCTCTCCGGCTTAGACAAGTTGAACACTTTGCTGGAAGGCAGGGGGGCACCGGGCAACAAGTCAATAGAGCAGTCATAGGGACGGTGAGGGGGCAGGGACAGGGCCCTATCCTTACTAAATACCTCCTTGAGGTCATGGTAAGAGGAGGGAACTCCAGAGAGGTCTATGGGGTCAGGTGAGTGAGGAGGAACGGCACACTTACTAGGGGGCGTGGCCGACCGAAGGCAGTGAGAATGACAAAAAGTGCTCCAGCTGACTAAGGATGAGGTGGACCAGTCAATGTGGGGGTTATGCAATCTCAGCCAGGGATGACCGAGCACAACGGGGGAAATGGGGGAGGGAATAACAAAAAAACTAATTAATTCCTGATGGTTGCCCGAGAGCAGGAGTGAAACAGGAGTGGTCCGGTGAGTGACCCGAGCCAAGAGGCGGCCATCCAAGGCAAAGACCTCCTTGGGCTCAGGGAGTAGGTCCAGTCTCAGCTGGGCCTGAGAACAAAAGTCAAAGTCAATAAAGTTCTCATCAGAACCCGGGTCAATAAAAACAAAAAAAGACTTGAAATGCTGAAGACCAGGTAACTGACCCGGAACTAGGATCCGCTTGGGGGAACCCGGAGGACCGGTTACTCGGCTCACCAGCGGCCCCCTGGAAGCTGGTGAGCCTGCGGGCATGCGTCAAGAGAATGACCCCCCTCCCCACAGTAAAGACAGAGATTGTTCCTAGTACGACGGCGACGTTCTGCAGAGGGCAACCGCATTCTCCCCACCTGCATGGGCTCGGGCCCGAGTCCTACATCGGTGGAAGAAGCGTTGGGAGCAGAGCGAGACATGGGGTTAGGCCGAGCGACCGACCAACCGGTAGATCCAGAACCAAGAGCGGCGGACGGAGTGTCGGGATGATTGCGTCTCTCCCTCTGTCTCTCTCTTCGTCGATTGTCCAAGCAGGAGGCTAAGGCAATGAGTTCGTCTAAAGAGTTGGTCTCGTCCCTAACCGCGAGCTCGTCTCTAACACGGTCGGTTAGTCCCCTCAAAAAAACGCTCTGTAAAGCCGTCTCATCCCACCCACTCTCCGCCGCGGGAATACGGAAACTTAATGCAAACTGAGCGACAGAGTCCGAGCCCTGACGCAGGGAGAGAAGTCGGCTGCTGGCCTCCTTTCCCCGAACCGGGTGGTCAAATACCCTCCGCATTTCGTTAACAAAATCGGCATAGGAAAGCGCGAGAGAGGGTCTATTAATAGAGTTCGCTACCGCCCAATCGGCGGCCTGGTCTGATAACAGACTTATCATAAAAGCAGTCTTAGTCCTGTCGCTGGCGTAAGACAACGGCTGCTGTTCGAAGACTAGGGTGCACTGGTGTAGAAATTGCCTACAACGGCCTAACTCCCCCGCATACCTGACCGGAGTAGGAATAAACGGTTCGCGGAGCTGGCTGGGTGAGGAAACGTGCGTCGCAGCATGGAAGTCCGACGCGGAGGAGACTGCCGGTCCATGGATCGAGCCGGGAGCGGCTAAGGAGGAGACCTGGGAGCCAATCTGCTCCATACGGGCTCCCAGCTCCGTCATGCCGACGGAGAAACCTCGAAGAACCTCAGAAAACTCCTGTAATGCGGCGTCGTGTTGACCGATCCTCGTGCCCTGCGAGGATAGCGCCTGCCGAACCTTGTCTGACTCCGCGGGGTCCATGTTGGCCGGATTATTCTGTTACGGTTGGCGAAAAGGTTGGTTAGGACCCAGGATGCAGAGACAGAGTCAGTACGGACAATCCACGGTTTATTGTCAGTAAAGAATAACTCAAGAGATAACCAGCGTGCAGGGCGAAGACAGGAGCGGGTGGGCGTAGCTGGCGGAGGCACCGGAGAGTGTTGCAGTCCGGGGATCATCCACTGGCGAGGAACTGGCGAAAGGATAACACGACGTTAGGAATCAAAGTATTAGGTTAGGGAATCAATGTATACACGTCAGCCAAAATACCGAATGAGACGGAATAATCTGGCGCCGACGAGAAGTCCCCGCCAGGCTTAAGAAGGCGTGTGATTAGTTGATGAGGTCCAGGTGTCCCACGTTGCGGTGCCCCACTCCGCTCGCCACGCCCCTCACCTGTCTAAGAACCAATGTCTGGGGAGCAAATCATAGAGCAATCGCGACAAGAAGATCAGAGAGATATGGGGGGGCCATATGGTGGAGAGCTTTGTAGGTGAGGACCAGGAGTTTGTAGTGGATCCGATGTGAGATGGGGAGCCAGTGGAGATTCTTGAGGACTGGGGTGATGTGGTGCCACGCTTTAGTATGAGTGAGGAGACGGGCTGCTGCATTCTGGACCAGTTGTAGTCTGTTGATGGAGGTGGTGGAGATGCCGGCGAGGAGTGAATTGCAATAATCAAGGCGGGAGGAGATGAAGGCATGGGTGAGTCTTTCTGCAGCGTGAGGTGTGAGGGAGGATCTGATCTTTGCAATATTACGGAGGTGATAGAAGGAGGTTCTGACAGTGTGGCGGATGTGGGGTTCAAGGGAGAGGGTGGAATCAAAGATTACGCCAAGGTTGCGGGCCTGGGGGGAGGGGGAGACCGTGGTGCCGTCGATAGTGAGTGTGGGGGGGTTTGCGAGTTTACTGAGGGTGGATTTGGAGCCAATGAGGAGGAGTTCAGTTTTGTTGCTGTTAAGTTTCAGGAAGTTATTTTGCATCCAGAGAGTGAGTGAAGACAGGCAGGATTCAATGTGGGAGAAGGGGTTTCTGTGCTGTGGAGGGGGCGGAAGCCAGATTGGAGGGATTCAAAAAGGTTATTGGCGTGGAGATGGGATTGGAGTTGTGTGGTGACGATGCGTTCAAGGGTTTTGGAGAGGAAGGAGAGGTTGGAGATTGGGCGGAGGGGTCGAGACCAGGTTTCTTGAGGGTGGGGGTGACAGCAGCAGATTTGAAGGCAGAGAGGACCGTTCCATGGGACAGTGAGGAGTTGAAGAGCTTAGTGAGGTAAGGGCAGAGAACGGGGAGGCAGGACTTGAGCAGGGGAGTGGGGAGGGGATCGAGGGAGCAGGTAGTAGGTTTGGAGGAGCCTATAAGTTTGGAGAGTGCAGGAGGGGTAATCAGGTCAAAGTGGGTGAGACGGCAATGGGGAGGAGGTGTTGGGAGGTCCAGAGAGATGGGTAGGGGAGAGGCCATTGAGTGTGCAGGGGGGTTATGTACAGGGAATAGTGAATGGTTGATTGCAGTGATTTTGTCGGCGAAGAACTGGAGGAATGAGTTGCAGAGATCTGGGGTGGAGGTGGAGAGGGTGCTGGTCCGTGGTTTGAGGAGGTTGCTCACTGTGGAGAAGAGGGTTCTGGGGTTTTGACAGGGGTCAGAAAAGATGGCGGAGAGGTATGCAGACTTGGCGGCGGCGTCTTTGTAGGCAGTGAGGTGGAGTTTGTAGGCTTGATGGTGGACTGTGAGTGAGGTTTTTTTGGAGAGTCGTTCGAGTTGGCGGCCGGTTTGTTTCAATTTGCGGAGTGCAGGTGTGAACCAGGGTGAGGAGGTATTAAAGGAGACAGTTTTGGTTTTGAGGGGGGCCAGGGTGTTGAGGGAGGAAGACAGGGTAGCATTAAGGTGGTTTGTGAGCTCATCAGGTGAGATGAGGGTTGAGTCCAGGGGGAGGGTGGAGGAGAGCAGGTCAGAGAAATGGTGGGGGTCAATGGATTTTAGGTTACGGAAGGTGATTTCTCTAAGGGGGCGGGGGCGGGAGATGGGGGAGAGGATGGAGAACCGTAAAAGGTTGTGATCAGAGAGGGGAAAGGGGCATGGCCGGAGGTCAAGTACAGGGAGATTAATGGAGCAGACAAGGTCAAGGATGTGTCCTTTGTCATGGGTGGGGAAGGTGACATGTTGGGCGAGAGAGAAATTTTCCAATAAAGTGGTGAATTCAAATGAGAGCTTGCAAGTGGGGGAGTCCATGTGGATATTAAAATCACCAAGTAACAGCAGACGTGGAGAGAGAGTTGATGCTAGTGTGAGGAGTTCAGTGAGGTCAGAGAGGAATGAGGGATTGGATTTGGGTGGCCGGTAGATGAGGATAACTGTTGTGGCGGAGGGGGCTTTAAAAGCAATGAATTCAAAGGATGATATTACTAAAGGGAGGGTGAGTTCTTTAATCAAATAGGTCTCTTTATGTATGATGGCGAGACCACCTCCACGGCGAGAGGGGCGAGGTTTGGCGATGTAGCTGAAACCAGGGGGAGATGCTTGGTTGAGGGAGAAAAATTCATTGGGTTGTTGCCAGGTTTCAGTAAGTAGAAGGAGGTCGAGGTTATTATCAAGGATGAGTTCATGTATGATGGGGGCTTTATTGATGAGTGAACGAGTGTTGAGGAGGGCAAAGTTGACACAGCCAGAGGGGGGTGGGATCGGGGCAGGTTGGAGAGGTCTGAGGTTAGTCAGGATAGCTGTGCGGGAGGACAGAGGGGAGCTCACCTGCCTGGTGAGCTGCTGCCTAACGGCAGCGTTGAAAGGTCCGGAAGCAGCTGAGTCCTGATGACGTGGTAGGGGCGTGACGGAGCGTGCAGTTGACCGGGTGAATGGGACGCAGAGACCGTGCTGGGACAAAACAAATCTACGGCGGGAGCTCCTGTGGATGTAACGGCGACGACGTAGGAGTCCAAGTTGTTTGATGACTGAGATGGATGATGGGAGGGAGTAGTGGAACATACCAAACAGCTGTGCAGGCGAATAGGTGAGCATGATGCTGCCGGGCGAAGGGAGCAACAGCTCAGCGATAGCGGCTAGCCGCGGGCCCGGTGCACAGAGATGGATGACAGCAGTGTAGACCAGGATTACCCACGGCAAGACAGGAGGAGATGGACCAGGGAAAAGACTGACTGTGGGGAGACCATACAAAGTGAGGAGGATCGATGTGATCAGGTCTGACCGACGGAGCAGCCTAGCGTCAGCCGCCACTCGATAGATTAGAGAGGGGGGACCCACTAGCAGGGATCGGGAGGCGAGTGGCTGAAAGTTGTCCGGCAAGGCGATGTAGCGATTCATTCATGTGTGGCCCATGAACCCCCAGTGGTTTTCCTTTTCGGCCCACTTGTTAAGGAGGTTGAATAGCCCTGCCTTAGTTAATCGCTATCGTGTCTATGTGTGTGTGTGCGTGTGTGCGTGTGTGCGTGTATGCGTGTGTGTGTGTGTGTGTGTGTCTTGTTTATTATGGAAAATATCCGCTCAACGGGAGCATTTGTGCCAGGCAGACCCACGGAAAACTGACAAATCAGAAATATTTTTTTGTGTGGTATTGTGGTAGAAATTAACCTTACATTCTATGTTAAACTATGATTAATATTAGGCCTACATATCATATATATACTTTAATAGTGGAAAAGAGCTGATCACCTTTAACCTAGATGTTATGTGCCGTGTGACACCAGTGAGTGGGTCCAGGGCATTCTCACCTGATGGGCCATGTGGCACATCAGTCAGAGAGTCCAGTCTACTCCCATTTTGATGTACTCTCTGAAGACAATGCTTACATTCACACGTGTGCATCATCTCTGTTTGTATAAAGATAATATATGTTCCAAGGTCACATTGGTAGCCAGAAAACATGAGAATATACTGACATCCACACAGTGTGACCCAGAAAAACATTCTATGCACATCAATATTTGATGAAAGTCCAACTTTGTATTGTGTAAAGGATTGGGGATATAAGGAGCTGTCCGGGATTCATTCGGTAGTGTGTATTCGCGAATACCATTCGGCTTTGTTGACTCTCGTTTGCGGGTGGCAATAAACTCTCCATCTATACTTGACCTGGACTCTCCGATTCCTCTTTGCTTATAGCTAGTTTAAGTGAATTAGAGAAGTTGTTATTATTAATGCCACCACAGTATCTCCCTGCTTCTGAATTGCGCGCACATCTCCACCCACCACTCTTCCACTGGTTTCCATCAGCATTCCACTGTGCGACCATCCCTTTTGCGTAATGCGGATTGCGTATGCCCTCATACATTGTTGAAATCATATGCTGGATGCTTTATTCATTCTATGTGTTTTTTAGTTAATGATCGGGCTATAATAAGACCACGTTGGGTATGTAATCGCGGACATAAACGATGCCCTGCAATAGCTGCAATTATTCTCTCGCACCATGATCAAGGAACAAATGCGTGGTAGGAACTAGGAACTAACGTTCTCGCATATGTTTACTGGGACCCAATGCGGCGAGAGACATCTACATTCCGATTGGCTGGCGGTCATTTACAGCCGAACCGCTACTAGCTCATTTGCATAGAGTGGAGCTGTTTTCAACTCTCATTTACAGCTTTACAGCTTTAAAGCTATCGCTCAAGCGTTTTATTGCTCCTATCGCTTTATCGCTCATGTCTAATAGAAAGTGAATGGGCGTTTATCGCTCAAAACGCTTTACAGCTTTTGGTGTGTGAACGCACAGTTATTCCTTTGTTCCCACTTGTTTTTGGTTCCACGACAAACCTCAGCCTGATATATGTTGGGAGGATTTTTTTCTAAACAGTCAGCATCTCAAACACTGGGTCCAGCTTTACATGGTGCATCCCGCATCCTCCTTTGCATCGTGCAGATGTTAGGCAGTGGAATCTGCATTTGCTGGAGGGTTTTATAACCAGCGGTCCATTTTACTTTTTTTTCTCCTTTCCTCACCGTATTCCTCTCTTGTTAACACTTATATCTACTTATATATTGTTGTCTCATCCATTGTTTAATAAAAAAAAATACTATTTAATTCATCTAACATTCATTTGTTATTCTTTAATAGATGTGATACTTTGTGTATGACTTAGTCTTAAAAGTATCATGGTTGTGTGGTCAGCTCCTGCCTCATCAGAAGAAGTTGCCTGGAAACTAAAATGCTAAATGGACTGTTGCTACTCTGCTTTCCCATTGAAGTACACGGCAGCGCGGCGTGTTCTGGAACTATACGATGGTCTTTGAGTGTGGGTGATCATAAGCCGTAGGTTAACGAGGCTACGACATGACTAGAAAAAATAAAATAAAAATTGTAATTCATGCAAAATGCATGCACACTTAATAAACTCAATTTACTTCGCAATACTGTCACTCTTTTACATGCCATAAGTCTATATGCAGTTGTTAGATTGCATATAACATGTTTGCATTTTTGGCAACCTCTGCGCAACATAACCCAACCACCCCCCCCACCTTTTTAAGAGGGCAGGGAAAATAATGTGGGCCCAGCCCCCCATCCTCCTTAAAGGAGCTCTAGCTCTGCTCTCACTCAGGTCCTCATGCTCTCCTCGGTTCCACAACGCCCCCCGGTGGACCCTGACGTGAAGCGACCGGGCTCATGTCAAGCTCAACTCTATTACCCTTTACAATCTTTGACTGCAGAATCCCCAAATATGGCTACTTTTGTTATCGTTATGATTATTATTTACAGAGGTGGTCTTCTTAAAAAAAGTGTGAAGCGTCAAAAAACGTTGACGGTGTACGTTTCCATGAACACTGGATACGTAGCATTTCAACGTAAAATAGCGTGTTATAACTACAGTATCCACGCGTGCCGCTGTGGAGGCGGGTTTAGGGGTTTGGGTTTCACGGGTTTCGCGGCAAATTGTGGACACGATTGTTGAGGGGGGGGGGGACACGTTAGTTGAGGGGTGGGGGGGGGGGGCGGAGACACGTTTGTTGAGGGGGGGGGGGGACACATTTGCAGGGGGGGGGGACACGTTTGTCGAGGGGGGGGGACACGTTTGTTGAGGGGGGAGACACGCTCGACAACGAGAGTTGTTTTTTATTGTACGCTCGACAACGAGAGTTGGTTTTTATTGAACGATACTTCAACACGGAACACCTGCACGAAACGATGGTCACGTCACTCTCGGTGACGGTGTCGACAACAATGAACACACGAACAATGAACATGTTAATAGTGTGGCAACCCGTCTCTGGCACAGCGCCCCTGGAGGCCAAGGGGGCAGGTTGTGGAGGCGGTGTACCACCGATTCTCCACAGATGGCGCCAGTAAGAACATTGGGGCCAATTAATGAAATGCGGAACACCTGAGGAGCAGGTGTGGAAGCATGCTTTAAAAAGCATGCTTCCACACTCATTCAGGGCACTCCTGGTTTGCGTGTGCGGAGAGACCAGTCTCATGGGTGATGGGATTCCACCCGGAGGAAAAAGACTGTTGATTCCTCCAAAGCTGAGTTTTATGTTTGGTTTGATAGATTTATAATTTACTATTGAATAAAAGTGCCATTTTGGCTCCAAGTTATCTCCAGTTCGTGTGCTTATTGGAAGGAGGCGGCTCACTCACCAAGCCGGGTTGCCACATATGGTGGAGAATGCGGGCAGCTCGACCAATCTACGGACCATCTTTAAAGTAAACGCCGACTTCCAATGGAGGCAATCCGACCACGCAACTGTTTTTCCTTTTCAATGGATGAACGAACCCCAACGCAGAGCCTCGAACGAGCCACAGGTTTTTCAGTGGACGCCAGAACCCCGATGCAGAGCCCCAACAGAGCTGCAGCTGCCACCCAGAGAGAAAATGAACTCCAACTCCTCCGAGATGCAGTCCAACGGCTCGAGCAGGGGCCCACGTTCAACAAGCAGATCCAGGAAAGGCCCGAGGAGAAGTGCACCCTGAACAGGGAGATCCAGGAGCTCAAGGACATGCTGGAGGTTAAGGAGCGGAGGGTCAATGACCTACAGAACGGGATTGAGAACCTGCAGTTACAGCTGAGGGACAAGGAGAAGCAGATGGGCAGCCTGAAAGGGAGGATCAAGTCGCTGCAGGCGGACACCTCCAACAAAGACAGCGCCCTCACCAGGTTGGTGGAATCCGTCGCTGAGAAGGAGCATATCATCCGGCGGCTGAATGAACAAAGGTTCCAGGATGACCAGGAGAAAGGTGAGGAGCTGGTGGCCAGCAAGACTATGCAGGAGAAGATGAAGGTGGGGCCCAAGATGGCCCTGGAGGAGACTGCCGCCGGACACGAGGCCCAAAGCATGGACTGGTTCCGGGAGAGGGAGGCACTGAAGGCCCAGCTGTTTGATGAAGGAGCTGGAAGAGAATCGGCAGGTCGCCCAACAGCTGAGCTTCAATGTCAGTCCCCAGCCCCAGCCAATTGAGACTCGTCCGGACAGACGGGGAACAGCGCCACCTGGACGGGCAGCCCAGCCGAGGCGACGCGTCCGAGAGGTGGAGAGGCGGGATCGCATCCGTCAGTTCCAAGAGAGGGAGGACCGGGAGCACCTGATCCGCAAGAGGAACTGGCTGGAGGTGGAGAAGCGGCGTCTGGACGCCGAATGCATGGAGATGCAGTTCCTGGAGCGTGAGCGGCAGCGCATCCGGTTTGAGCGCCGGCGTGAGCGGTACGGGATCCAGCGGGAGCGGGTCAAGCTGCGCCGGCAGCAGGAGCAGCTACGCTTCGGGCAGGACTACCGCTCCGGCAAGCGGTCCTACAGGGGGGACACTGGCCAACACCCTATCCAGCCTCGACGCGGGTTGCTGGTCAGTCAGAGGTGCCCCGGGCCTTCATCAAAGGGTGGAGGAGTGTGGCACAGCGCCCCTGGAGGCCAAGGGGGCAGGTTGTGGAGGCGGTGTACCACCGATTCTCCACAGATGGCGCCAGTAAGAACATTGGGTAACCCTTCCTTTTAGTTAGTTAGTTAGTTAGGCCTTTAAGTTCCCAAAGGAACATAGGCCATCGACAAAACCCCTCCATCCTCTCCTGTCTTGGGCCCTCCGCTCCAGTTGAGGCCAGGACAGCCCTTCTTTCTTCATTTCCTGTTCTGTGGTTCTTCTCCAGGTGGTTCTCGGTCTGCCTCTCCTCCTCTTGCCCTGTGGGTTCCAGGTTAGGGCTTGCTTAGTGATTGACTTCTGTCTTCTGAGTGTATGGCCTATCCACTTCCATTTCCTCCTCCGGATTTGGTTTTCTATTGTTTCTTGTTTGGTGAGTTCCCACAGGTTGGCGTTTGAGATGGTGTTGGGCCAGTAGATTCCCAGGAGGCGTCTGAGGCACCGGTTGGTGAAAGTCTGCAGCTTATTGAGTATGTTAGTGGTGGTCTTCCAGGTTTCAGAGCCATATAGAAGGGTGGACTTGACGTTTGAGTTGAAGATTTGTAGTTTGGTCTTGAGTGACAGGTTTTTCATCTTCCAGATATTGTTGAGCATGTTGAATGTTGCCCTTGCCTTTCCAATTCTGGCTCGGACGTCCTCCTCTGTACCACCATCCACAGAAATGATAGTCCCCAGGTATGTGAAGCTGGCTACTTCCTCTAGCTGGTTTTGGTTCATGGTTATGGGAGTGTTGTTGTTGCTGTTAATTCTCATTACTTTGGTTTTTGATGAGTTAGTTTTGAGCCCGAGCAGAGCAGCGGTATCCTCTAGCTTGCCTGATTTTTCCTGCATCTGTTGATGTGTGTGAGCCAGTAGTGCCAGGTCATCAGCAAAATCCAGATCTTCTAGCTGCTCTGTCAGGCTCCACTGTATGCCAGTTCGGCTATTGCAGGTTACTTGTATCATGATCCAGTCTACGCAGAGGAGGAACAGAAGGGGAGAGAGCAAGCACCCTTGCCGTACACCAGTCAGGACCTCAAAAGGCTCAGATATGCATCCTTCATGGAGGACTTGGCATCGCATCCCTTGGTAGGTGCTCCTAATGATGTTGGTTATTTTTACTGGGATCCCGTAGTGGGCCATCAGTTTCCACAGCATCTCCCTATCCACACTGTCGAAGGCTTTTTCAAAATCTATGAAATTTACATAGACAGAAGTGTTCCATTCGATGGACTGCTCAATGATAATCCTGAGGGTGGCGGTTTGGTCTCCACAGGATCTGTTTTCCCTGAAGCCGGCCTGGTTTTCCCTCAGTTTCTCATCCAACCCCTTCTGAAGCCTCTCCAGCAGGATCCGGTTGAGCACCTTCCCTGGAGTTGATAGGAGCATAATTCCGCGGTAGTTCTTGCAGTCCCTGAGGTCTCCTTTCTTTGGGATTTTCACAATGTGTCCATCTTTCCAGTCTGATGGGACACATTCTTCCTCCCAGATGGTTTTCAGTAGGTGGTGGAGCATGTTGGTAGAGGTTTCGATGTCGGCTTTCAAGGCTTCTGCTGGAATACCGTCGGGTCCCTCTGCTTTCCCTCCTCTCAATGTCTTAATGGCTTTTTTGATTTCTGGCTTGGTGGGGGGATTGCAGTTTATCTTCACCAAGTTTGGTGATGGTGGGATTTCTGCTGTCAGATGTGGGGCCTGCCTATTGAGCAGTGCTCTAAAGTGTTCTGTCCATCTCTTCACTTGGTCTTCCTTGGTTGTGAGGAGTACACCCTGTGCATTTTTAATGTGTGCCTGTGTGTGTCTGAATCTGCCTGTGAGCTTTTTAGTGGTTAGGTATAGGTCCTTCAGGTTGTTCTTTCCTGCTGCTTCTTCTGCCTGTTGTGCTAGATCCTCAATGTATTTCTTCTTGTCTCTCCTTACACTTTTCTTCACTTCCTTGTTTGCTGCTGCATAGTCTCTCTGTGCTGCCATCTTGGTTGCTCTGGTTTTGCTTCTGTTTAATGCCTCCTTTTTCCCCCTCCTCTCGCTCACTTTTCTGGTGGTGTCCGTGGAAAGCCAGGGTTTGTTGTCTGTCTTTCGTCTCCCTACTACTTCCTCACATGTGTCTTTCCACATGTTTTTCAGACCTTTCCATATCTCATCCACTTCCCTGGGGGTTTCTATTTCTATTTCCAGTGCTTGATACCGGTTGTGCAGTGCGATTTTGTAGAGTTCTGTTGTACCTATATCCTGAAATTGTTGTATGTTAAATTTGACCCTTCCTTCTCCGTGTTTCATGGCTTTTAATTTCAGCTGAATCTTTGCTGTGAGGAGGTGATGGTCAGACCCTGCGTCTGCTGCTCTTCTGGCTCTAACGTCCAGCAGTGAGTGCCTAAACTTCTGGCTGATGCAGATGTGGTCAATTTGATTTTCTGTGATGTGGTCAGCAGACACCCATGTTATTTTATGGATGTTCTTGTGTTGGAACACTGACCCACCGATGACCAAGTTGTTGTCTGCACAGGCTTCTGCAAATCTCTCTCCATTCTCATTCATGGTGCCTAGTCCTTCTTTTCCCATTATTAGCTCGTAGCCGTTGTTGTTTCCACCTATCTTTGCATTCATGTCTCCCATCAAGATCATGATGTCCTTTTCTTTCCTGGACTGTAGAATGTGATGTAGTTGGTTGTAAAATTGGTCCTTGGTTTCATCATCAGTGTCGTTGGTGGGGGCATAACATTGTACCACTTGGAGGTTTATTTTCTTGTGTGTGGTTTGGAATTTGGCTGTAATGATCCTTGAATTGATGGGTTCCCAGCTGATCAGGGCCCTCTGTGCTTCTTTGGACAACATGAATGCTACTCCCTGAGTGTGTGGTGCAGAGTCATCTGGATGTCCAGAGTAGAGGATGGTCTCTCCACTCGCCAGCTTGACCTGCCCTGACTGGAGCCACCTGGTTTCTCCCAGACCAAGGAGAGATATTTTATATCTCCTCATTTCCTCCGCTATCATTGCTGCCTTTCCCCCAGCGTACATGGTCCTCACGTTCCATGTTGCTATGTTTGTGGGTCGCCTTGAGGTCAGAAGCAGTTTCGGACGTGCTGTCTCCTTTCGGTTTTCCAGGCACGTCGTCATCATCTCTTTAGCTTGAGGTGCTGTAGAGGCTTCTTTCCCAAGGGGTAAGGATTTCTTGGGTTTCGTCGATGTTTTGGTAGCTATTCTGTTTTTACGGGGTGGGATCGCTGGCCCCACGCCCAACCCCCATCTAAGGGGGAGTGTTTTGGAGTTGACTTGTTAGTCTTCTTCCCTCGCCTATTGTCTTCCAGGTAATAGATTAAAGTCTCATACCACGTGAGGCCAGACAGGCTTTAGGTCGTGTACAAGCTGTCTCGGCACGTCAAGCCCAACCAACTCCTGCTACTGTGTAATGAAAGCTGCCCACGGGCAGCAAACCCTACCAGCAGCGCCCTAGTTACTAGGTATTTACCCGGTACATACATGGTAAATCATAGTGTATTACTGGGTAATTACCACTGGTAATAAGAAGGTAAATGCAGAGGTAGTTACCCGGCAAATACATGGTAAATCATAGTGTATTACTGGGTAATTACCACTGGTAATAAGAAGGTAAATACAGAGGAATTATCCAGTAAATTATAGTGTATTACTGCGTAATTACCACTGGTAATAAGAAGGTAAATACAGAGGAATTACAGCTGAAGTACTAAGTAAAACCTCCACTATTACCCATCAACTCAACTAAGTAGCGTGTAGTTGTAACTGTTTTAGGTTGGTAATAACTCGATATTGTGTACTTCCTAGGAAATTAGGCAACCAATTCTTAGAAACACTTATTATCCAAGGTTTATGTACTTAAGAGCCGAAGTTTAATGATGTACAATCTAGAAATTAGCATAGTACTTTCCAATAAAATACTTTTCCTTAGTTATTATTCGTAGCTACACCCATTTAGAAAGGGTTTATTCGATTTACCACTATGGAATTACTTACCTGGTAACAACCTCTGCAGGAAGTTTTCCTCTAGTGTTATGGTACATCTTCTTAAATACTGGGTACAAAGCCGTTTGTTTCCATAGTATTACCAGGTTCTTACCATATAATTTATAATAGATACATTCCATTATCCATGCAGTCAACACAAACTTGTACCATGTACGTTCTGCGACGTTACCAAGTAAAACACGACAATTTACCCAGTAATTAAGCTGAAACTGTACTGTAAAAGGAAGCCTCGTTTGTTTCCATGGTATTACCAGGTTCTTACCATATAATTTGTAATACATTATTCCCTTTTCCATGCAGTCAACACAAACTTGTACCATGTACGTTCTGCGACGTTACCAAGTAAAACAAGACAATATACCCAGTAATTAAGCTGAAACTGTACTGTAAAAGGAAGCCTTGTTTGTTTCCATGGTATTACCAGGTTCTTACCATATAATTTGTAATACATTATTCCCTTTTCCATGCAGTCAACACAAACTTGTACCACGTACGTTCTGCGACGTTACCAAGTAAAACACGACAATTTACCCAGTAATTAAGCTGAAACTGTACTGTAAAAGGAAGCCTTGTTTGTTTCCTTGGTATTACCAGGTTCTTACCATATAATTTGTAATACATTATTCCCTTTTCCATGCAGTCAACACAAACTTGTACCATGTACGTTCTGCGACGTTACCAAGTAAAACACGACAATTTACCCAGTAATTAAGCTGAAACTGTACTGTAAAAGGAAGCCTTGTTTGTTTCCATGGTATTACCAGGTTCTTACCATATAATTTGTAATACATTATTCCCTTTTCCATGCAGTCAACACAAACTTGTACCATGTACGTTCTGCGACGTTACCAAGTAAAACACGACAATTTACCCAGTAATTAAGCTGAAACTGTACTGTAAAAGGAAGCCTCGTTTGTTTCCATGGTATTACCAGGTTCTTACCATATAATTTATAATAGATACATTCCATTATCCATGCAGTCAACACAAACTTGTACCATGTACGTTCTGCGACGTTACCAAGTAAAACACGACAATTTACCCAGTAAGTAAGCTGAAACTGTACTGTAAAAGGAAGCCTTGTTTGTTTCCATGGTATTACCAGGCTCTTACCATATAAGTTGTAACTGGTTATTCCCTTTTCCATGCAATCAACACAAACCATATATGTTCTGCAACATCGTTCACCAGTAGTTAAGCACTTTAATTGTTGTTATAAAACCCCAAACCACTGTTGATGAAAGACATATTAAAATTAAACAAAATCAAAGGCTTATCTTTCAAACAATGCATCTCTCACAAAAAGGCACTGAACACTGAAGAAATCTGACAAAAAAAAGAGCCGTCCACATCAACTCAATTTAAATGTTACTGATGGTGTTTTCATAAAACACATGACAGTGTTATGGCAAGTGACCACAAGGAAGACTGCTTCAACCTCTACAATTTGAATAAGTGGTGAATGCCATGCAGCAATCTGCCTATGGGAGCATCTTTGTGGTCATTCGCAAACCAATGAGTCCACTCGATGAATGAGAGAAGACTCTTTAGTGTCTTCTCTGTGAGGTATCCCTGCAGTCTCCACATCTGGGATTTGAAGGCTGACCAAGACCTGACCAGGTACCTCCAAATCTCCCCTTCCAAGAATCAGAAGACAAGAAAATAAACATTAGGACTGTCAATTAATGAACATTTCTAGAACATGTAGAACTCAAAGATTATTTTGTTTATCAGTTAAGAAAGGATGCTGGTCCTCTGGCCATTGTGTTTGGTCATATTGAAAAGAGAAAAAGGCATAGCCATAAATACAGTTAATAGGACGGGAGGGGACAGGCTGTTAGCTCCGGTTAGCCCTTTAGCATCGAGCTAGCGGAGCTTCTGTCATTGAAATAACTCGGACATGTTGTTCAAAACCTATAACACCCAATTTATTAAAATATCCGGATTTAATTGGGCTCTCTCCCATAAGTACAGTTAATAGGACGGGAAGAGACAGGCTCTCTTAGCCCCGGTTAGCGCGATGCTAAAGAGCAGCTCTACTGGAGCATGACACCTCAACAGGTGCAAGTTAGCCTCCGGTTTGATATCTGCCGGATATTCGGTTTACCACCCAATCGGATTCATCAACATAAGTGCAATACATTACGGGCTTAGTATGTTGAGGACGGTTTAGGACACCGTATCGCGTAAAAATCACAAACACATGTTGTCGCCATCAATGTCTGTGCAACAACGTCATTTACGTTCTGGCTGCTACCTATTTTAGGGACCGTCAACAAATTACACGCACCGACTGTTGGCAGAGACGTTACCATGGAATAGGGGATTATCACGCTGATACGTAGTACTTCCGCATTCGGTGTTCATTGTGCACTGTGACATCCGGTGAATCACTCATCACTCTGGCGAACTGATGATGGAGGACCGGCAGTTCACTTTCACGACATCCCAGGTAAATGTACCCAAAGTCACGTTTTCTGAAGTTCACAGACTTACCGAACAACACTCCATAACAGCCCGCTCCAAACTGGACCAGGGATTGTTTATTTTTCGAGAAATATATCGACTACGAATGCGAGTGTCTGCTAGCTAGCTTACGCTAGGTAGGTTGGCTTATGCTAACGTCGGTTTGGCGTCAGCTCTGTCTGGAGGGATGAAATGATAAGAGATGAAAAATAAGGTAGACTTGTACTTCTTTGGTACATATATGAATGTGTATCTTCAGCAGAAAGTGAAATTAATGTGAAATGAACTGAATGAATAAAGGAACTGAAAGAATAAAAGGATTTAATTCATTCCCTTTTTCTGAGGACATCATTTACTACATTATATATTAACATTATTTTGAATACTTTCAGGATGGACTGACTGGACTTTAAAATTGATTATAGATTAAAGACTTCTTCATACATGTCATTCAATATATACAATGTTTTCAGTGTACAAAATTACAGCTCCGGAAAAAATGAAGGGACCACTCCAAATGTTCAGTGCCTCTCGTTTTAATATTTATATATTATATTTAATATTTATAGGTACATGTTTGAGTAGAAACACAGTGATGTAGCCTTTTAAATCAAGTGGTCCCTGGAAGTTGGTCATCACACAGCAGACGGTCCACAGCTGATTGACTGTCGCAGACAAGGTGAAAGGACAGCGTGTTCCCAGATGCGGTATTCCTTGACTCTGCCTATTGCTCTTTCTACGAGGATTCGAAGTCGAGCGATTGCTTGTGTTTTCAGAGCATCCTCTTCAGTGAACTGCGCAGTGGTTAGAGATAAATTAATTAGTAATATTATTGTGAGTGCTTCTGTCCATCTTAAACATTTGTCTGCATATCTTAATGGTCACATTTGGGTCAAAGTTTTAATTTGAAATGTTCATTCCTTTCATGCTTACCTGTCATCTTGAAGGGTGGTATAATCAGCGTTGCCCCACGATCAGCTAGTGGCTTCTCGATGGTGAAACCCTTGTCTGCCATGCAGCCATCTCCTGGCTCCAGTAAATCCAGCAGTCCACCTTGTTCAGTCAGCTCTGGGTCGGAGATGGAGCCGGTGAAGAGACTTGACACAAAAGTCACAGCACTACAAGGGGCAATCCCAATCAAGGCCTTAAAGGTTGTTGTGTTCTTGTAAGATGATGTTCGGGTAATCATCGACTGCACCTCGGTGCAGTCGATGATTACCCGAACATCTGGACTGTACTGCACAAATTAGCTTGGCATGGTGTTCTTGACTTGCTGTTTACTCATCCAGATGGGGAGGGAGCCAAGGAGCAGGTAACGGTAGTTGGCCCACGGTATAACAACATGGGAGACAGTGGACACACTGACCTGAAACATGTCAGCCAGCACCTTCTCTTGCAGGCCTGCAGCAACCCGGCAGCAGAAGAGAAAAAACTCAACCAGTTGCAGTCTACACGTTGGACTGGGAGAAATGGGTTCAAATGTTTGTTTCTTTTTCTGAGCTTTCGACCAATAAACCAACATGGAGGCAGATGGTTGAATAACCTCCCAGAAGTCACAAAAAACATCTCTTGACGTGAATCTGGTGTAAAAAAGGATGTCCGCGTCTGAGACACAGAATCTGTGAAAAGGCACTTGAACCACTTTCAGCTGTGACAGCTCTCATCAGCTCCTTGACTGTTTCTTCCAATTGCTGTATGTGTACAGCAGCAGCATCCAGTGCACCTGTATGAGATGAGGAAAAAAAATTAAAACATCTAACCCAGATTTTGGCTGTGACTTGCATATTGGAAGCAGTTTGGACCTCTAAAGAAATTGCTTTTTGTAGCTCAATATTGCTTTTAAATTTAGCTTTTTATAGCTCAATATTCACCTTTACAATTAAGTAAGATATAAAATGCAACATTTGTACTTGTGATGAAGCTTTTCACATTGTGGTTTGGTCAAATGCTGGGACATTAATAAGACTAAACATTTTGTGCCCGAGTTCTGAAAAGTTGACCTACCTCCTCGGTATAACCTACTAAGAGCCCATTCTGTGATTAAACCATAGGTAGTACATCCTGTCAGGTAGGTGGTTTAAGAACAGTATGGGGTAATAGTAAGCCAATATTTCAGAACACTAACAAACACTGACAAACCTGGTTTAGGAGCAGAACCGAAATCATGTTCTGAACCGCTTGAATCCACTTCTTCCTTAGACTCATTTCAGTCGGGAATCCATGAAAACTTAAGTAGGGTTGGTGTTGTTTGTTAGATGTACAAAGTGGAACAGAGCAGTGACATCTAGCCTTTGTTTCAGCCATGGTGGAAGTGCGCCGGAAGTTTTCATGCACAACGAAGACAAATCCCGCCACCGGAACCAGGAAGCGTGATAATCCCCTATTGTTTCAGGAAATTAATCACACAAATATATTGCAATCTAGTTAATCATAATGCAGTTAATAGTTTAATATTCGACAAAAATCTACCAAACTATATTTGAAATTATTAATTGCATCCCGTTTAACAATAATGCAATATATTAGCAAAGTTACTTGCAGTAAGTAACAGCCCACCATTGGCAACTACTACTACAATCAGGTGACAAAATGTATTTTTTAGTGATTTTTATGTTATTTTATATGATTTATTTCCAGAAACAATTCCATGGTAACGTCTCTGCCACCAGTCGGTGAGTGTAACTTGTTGACGGTCCCTAAAACAGGTAGCAGCCATGGCAGAGAACGTAAATGACGTTGTTGCAGACATCGATGGCGACAACATGTGTTTGTGATTTTTTGCGATACGGTGTCCTAAACCGTCCTCAACATACTTAGCCCGTGATGTATTGCACTTATGTTGATGAATCCGATTGGGTGGTAAACCGAATATCCAGCGAATATCAAACCGGAGGCTAACTTGCACCTGTTGAGGTGGCATTCTCCGGTAGAGCTGCTCTTCAGCATCGCGCTAACCGGGGCTAACAGAGCCTGTCTCTTCCCGTCCTATTAACTGTACTTATGGGAGAGAGCCCGATTAAATCTGGATATTTTAATAAATTGGGTGTTATAGGTTTTGAACAACATGTCCGAGTTATTTGAATGACAGAAGCTCCGCTAGCTTGATGCTAAAGGGCTAACCGGAGCTAACTGCCTGTCCCCTCCCGTCCTATTAACTGTATTTATGGCTATGCCTTTTTCTCTTTTCAATATGACCAAACACAATGGCCAGAGTTCCAGCATCCTTTCTTAACTTATGAACAAAATAATCCTTGAGTTCTACATGTTCTAGAAATGTTCATTAATTGACAGTCCTAATGTTTATTTTCTTGTCTTCTGATTCTTGAAGGGGAGATTTGGAGGTACCTGGTCAGGTCTTGGCCAGCCTTCAAATCCCAGATGTGGAGACTGCAGGGATACCTCACAGAGAAGACACTAAAGAGTCATCTCTCATCCATCGAGTGGACTCATTGGTTTGCGAATGACCACAAAGATGCTCCCATAGGCAGATTGCTGCATGGCATTCACCACTTATTCAAATTGTAGCGGTTGAAGCAGTCTTCCTTGTGGTCACTTGCCATAACACTGTCATGTGTTTTATGAAAACACCATCAGTAACATTTAAATTGAGTTGATGTGGACGGCTCTTTTTTTTGTCAGATTTCTTCAGTGTTCAGTGCCTGTTTGTGAGATATGCATTGTTTGAAAGATAAGCCTTTGATTTTGTTTAATTTTAATATGTCTTTCATCAACAGTGGTTTGGGGTTTTATAACAACAATTAAAGTGCTTAACTACTGGTGAACGATGTTGCAGAACATATATGGTTTGTGTTGATTGCATGGAAAAGGGAATAACCAGTTACAACTTATATGGTAAGAGCCTGGTAATACCATGGAAACAAACAAGGCTTCCTTTTACAGTACAGTTTCAGCTTACTTACTGGGTAAATTGTCGTGTTTTACTTGGTAACGTCGCAGAACGTACATGGTACAAGTTTGTGTTGACTGCATGGATAATGGAATGTATCTATTATAAATTATATGGTAAGAACCTGGTAATACCATGGAAACAAACGAGGCTTCCTTTTACAGTACAGTTTCAGCTTAATTACTGGGTAAATTGTCGTGTTTTACTTGGTAACGTTGCAGAACGTACATGGTACAAGTTTGTGTTGACTGCATGGAAAAGGGAATAATAATAATCTCTGTCTGTCTGCCTGCCTGTCTAAAGGTAGACCCTTCCTCACCCCCTCATGAAGACACCTTCCCATCTGCGTTACCCCCCCTAACTAACCCCCACAGAATAGCTTTGTCTTTAATGCCCTACTTTGGCGTCGTTTTGAGTACTCGTCGTTAACGATTGTTCATGGTTATGGGTGAGAGGTAAGGTCCTCCACTATCGGTCTCTGTGAAGATCGAGCCACAATAGAACATTAACGAGAGTTCCAATCATTATTATCTTTCACTTCTCCCATTCTTCTGAACTTTCCCGAGGCCGGCACGGTCTGTGTTCCTAAGCAGTAGCTCCATAGCGGACATTCAGAGTAAATACCATCCTATCTGATGATCCGCTAATGCCATCCAAGACTGCATGCTTACATTTTACATTCAAGTCTGTTGGTATTTTGTTATTAAAGATGATGAATTATTAATCTACGAGTCCCTCCTAACCCTTTACACTCGTAAAAGTCCCCACCACCCCCCTCCAGGCCCAGTCTAACACCCCGTCCCCTCACTGGCCTTCCATCTCTCTCTCTCTCCAACCCCGTCTCTCTCCGCTTCTCCTCCTCCACTGTCATAATGAACCCCCCACCACCAATCTTCCTCCAGCAAAACCTCCTCGTAAAGACCAACCCCCAGCCTCTCCCACGACACATCTCTCTCTCTCTGACGCTATTTTTAACAACGATAACTTCTATTTGTAGTTCCCCTTATCATCCAAGGATCTCATAGGGCTATCTGTGTACATATAAATGTACACACAGCGCAGAGACATAGTGTATTGAGAACACAAATTGCGGTTAAGTGGTAGCCTTATGCTATAAGGTACCACCGTTTTCAGCCGGACAGATAGAACTCAGAGAAGTTTCTGTAGTCGGCTGATACGTATGTAGTTTGCCCCGCCGCCATATTTGTAGTTCTTGGTAGTGAATCCAACCCCCCCTCTCCCCTCCCTCCGATCCCCCTTCGTGGATCTCCTCCTCGTCTCTTCCTCCCGCCTGAACCTCCTCGTAAAGACCAACCCCCACCCATCCCACGACACCTCTCTCTCTCTCTCTCTCTCTCTCTCTCTCTCTCTGTGGCTGTTTAAAACTAACGATAACTTCTGTTTGTAGTTCCCCTTTTCATCCGAGGATCTCATAGGACTATCTGTGTACATATAAATGTACACACAGTGCGGAGAAAGAGTGTACTGAGAGCGCAAAATGCGGTTAAGTGGTAGCCTTATGCCATAAGGTACCCCAGATATCAGCCGGACAGATAGAACTCAGAAAGTTTCTTATATCGGCTGATACGTATTAGGGCCCTGCCGATTTAATCGGCCGATTATAGCCTTTTTGAAAATAATCGGCATCGGCCAAAAAGACGCCGATTACAACCGTTTTTTTTTTTTTTTTTTTTTTAATAAATGTTATTGCGCTTAGTATCCTGCAGATTGCGCTCCTACTCACCTTGCTAACTAACAACTTTAGCTGGAGTAAAAAAGAGGAGATTGAATTTTACCGTACAACATGAAAGCACGCTCGCTCAGGCAGCTGCGCGCTCACCTCACCAATGTACACAAGACGCGTTGTTTGAGCATGTTGTGCCTGTTTTTCTTTAGGTCCCAGGCCATGTTAATTTGTTATACTGTAGACCAGGGGTGTCAAACTCATTTTAGCCTAGGGGCCACATGGAGGAAAATCTATTCCCAAGTGGGCCGGACCGGTAAAAATATGGCATAATTTTGTAAAATTAAACATGCTGTGAGCACACCAAACACAGGTTTCCCATTTACTTCCGTGAATAAAAAGTACGATGACCATTTTTCTTGTAAAACTCTGCACTGTGTCCACTTTTCGTCTTTTTGACAGAGACATTTTGGGGCAATGAGAGTGCCAAAGCGCATAATGTTGGAAGTATAAAGGTACGGCCACACCAACCGCGTTGCTCGCGGTAGGGGCGTTGAAAATCGGCATTTTTGCATAGGGAACCATTGGTCTAGGCACGGTACACGCGTTGAAGCGTTGCGTTGGGGGCTTTAGGCGCGGAAGTTGCACGTAATTACGCACGTAAACGCAGCCTGGCGGACTATTTCTCTGCTGATCAACACTACGAATGCTGGAAACACACCAGACACACCATGTGAAGTTATTTAACCCGATTAGTGTTATTTATATCAGAGATTATTTAATCTAACCCGATCTAAACTCTATCATGCACCCAAACGCGGCGTTTGGGTTTCCTACCTCGGACTCCAGCGCAGCCACGGCCGACATCTTTCTTTATTCTGGGTGGAAATAGTTATAGTTACGCCATTAAATGCGTTTATGGAAACATTTTTAGCGAGAAATGTGCATTTTAATTTCATAATTTTTGCTCAGTGAATGTGAAGGATGTTTGGTTTGATAGTTATGACGAAGAGGGAACGCTCCGTTCACTTGCATGGACATGGACTCATCTAGCTGCGGTGGCGCGGTGACGCGGTGGAAGCGTTGAACCACCACACACCGATCAAGCGTCAGGTTAGGCGCGGTACTCGCGGTATCCACTGCGAGCAACGCGGTTGGTGTGGCCGTAGCATAAGGCAGAGCGACAAGGTAGCTCCGGGCTAGCTGCACTACCTGTTTATACTTGCTCCCTGCTCAGCCCCGGTATAAAGTTTGCTTGCTTAACATAATTGCTATTGCGATTTCTAGTGGACACATTAAGAACAGCAGTTTCTTTCATTGAAAAATAGCAGATCATTTTACGTTACATTCCAAAGCGACTTCCAGTTACACACAATTGTCCAGTAGTTCAATGTACAACAAATTAGTCAGTGCCAGTCAATGCAATTCATGTAATGCTAGGAAGGATTTTTATAAAAAAAAAAATTTTTTTTTTTTTTTTACAATACTGTACTTCACAAAATCATCTCGCGGGCCGGATTAAACCCGTTCGCGGGCCTGATCCGGCCCGCGGGCCGTACGTTTGACACCCCTGCTGTAGACTCTAACGGTGAGACCATACTGCTCAGCACGCACGTGTTAGTCACTGCTCACGAGCGCAGCACATTGGGAGTTAGTTATTTATTTTACATTTTACATTACACTCATTTTTTACTGTAAATGTATTCTAAAACACTCAAAGGTTCTGCATTCAATTCACATATTCGTCAAAAGTGTTTAAAGTATATTTAAGGTATCAAAAACTACGTTTTATATGCTTTTTTTTTTTTTTTTTTTTTTTAATCGGCCGATTAAATCGTAATCGAAATTTTTCTCTGAAAATAATCAGCATCGGCATCGGCACTCAAAAATCAATATCGGTCGGGCCCTAATACGTATGTAGTTTGCCCCTCCGCCATATATTTGAAGTTCTTGGTAGTGCCCCCGACTCGTTAACACGAGATTATTCGCAATTACATCTCAACATCTCCAACTGTACCACAATAATATAACTATTATAAGTCCCAACTGGACAACCCCCTGCTTTCCAAGAAGCCGATCTACTGTTTTCCCCTCATCCAGCTCAAAAATCCCCTTAATTGTCTGCCCCCAACAGACGAGACCAAATTTGCCTTGCAACAATAGGGTAACGCATTAAACAGCCGTTCAAAACCCCTCTTGACTTTAACATTCATACTGAATCAGAGGGCTCTAATACATTTCTATACACCCCCTATGCCACATCAACTTGATAGACAAAGACCTATTGATTTCCCTGCAGATCACACAGCCCTGCAACTTAAAGATGAACACACCTAGGCTGTATCTTCAAAAGCTCTCTACCACACACTCCCTTATTCATATTGCTGAAAGAAGGAGGCTAAACCCCTTCCTATTGTCAGTTAAATTAAAGTCTTATCTTATTGTTCTTTCTCCCTCTTGCCCCCTCCCACCCCTAACACCTAGAAATGTGTTGGAACCAGAATGTAAATTTAGTATATTTGTGGGTCTGTGTGTCTGGGTGCTGAAATATGGAAAGCCAGTCCCTTGTTAATATCGCACACACAAGTATTTGTGTAGGTTGTAATCAATGTTTTTTGATTCACCAACATTAATAGTTTAAACGATCTATAAATGTTTTGCATTTGTACTAAATTTGTTCTCTTTTCTCGTCAGGCCTTTGCAACCCGAGCAGTAATGGATGCCCGACATTCATCATTTTAATTGTTTACATTACTTAAAATATTCTCTTTTCTAATCAGGAAGTGGCAACACAACGATCAGTTGCCCACGATCATCATTTTACTTCTGTGCATTGATCTTAATTCTCTTTTCTCTTCAGGAGGTGGCAACACAAGCATTACAAGTTGCCCAACACTCATCGTTTAACTTCTGTGCATTGATCTTAATTCTTTCTCTCTCCAGGAAATGGCAGTATAAGCAGGAACGAATGCCAAACACTGACAGTAATTTTTTTTTTTTTCCAGGTTGCTGAGCCCTTCTGTCTATTCCACATGCGTTTTGTGTAGCAAGACAGGTAGAGAACCAGGCTGGTTCAAATAGACACGGGGTTCAACTGCTAGAATAATATGTCTAATTAATAAATGGTGCACATGGTTTTAAACGGTGCCCAAGGAGGGGGTTAGCTCAACTGCTGTAGCCACAATTACAATACATTTTTTGCGAATATTAAATCTACATGGGTTAAATTCTGCTATAATCAGCTACTACATACGAATAAACTGAATAACACTGCGTGAGATGTTCAAAGGTCAACTATTGCTTCCATCGGAGCGATTGCAGTAGATATAATATCGTACCACCAATATGCATGCATTATCTTGTATTCAACAATTAGGAAAGCCGGATTCCAGAACCGAAAGAAGTCCTACAAAAGGACACCAACCCAGGGGTCTTACATCAACCAGATCCCTGTACGACAGTTACACGGTGATCTTAAAATAGGAATAATTATCTAGACTCCACATCATGAACGGTTAGCCTTTAAAGTTGTCCATAGCATGCATACCGCTCGTCCACAGAAGTCCGGGGATTATCCAGGCCTGGGGATTCTTATTAGGAGAGTTCTGGGATAACCTGCCTCGTAGGAGAGCAGAAGAGTCCCCCCCAAATAGAGGATTCTGAGGACAAGCGGTAGAAATGCATAGTTCAACAGACCAGACGAGGTCCAGAGTACCAAAATAAGAAAGAATAAAATATATTTCCTTACAAATTATGAAAATAACATTTAAATAAAAGTCTTCACGTAATCTAAGGTTAATAATTGGCAATATTTACAATTAAATTACATAAGTAGAATAAAAAGTAATCCATAATAATTTTGATTAACAATATACGTGTTACGTTTTTCATTACACGACGGGCTATGTGGACAGTGGATACTCGATTATTACAATATATCACAACCAATTTAATGGTCAACCGAATTGCACAGCCATAACATAACCCTGATTGTCCCCGACTGAACCCCGACTGACAACGTTCCGGTAACCACAGAAGTATGATGCCTAATATTGAAATGCAGATTTTTAATATTAAGATATTTTGTTAATGTTCAAATTTAAGTTTTGTATGTTTGTGTTTTCCCATGTGGTCTTGTCACCCTGTTATTCTGCAGGGTCGTTTAAAATGTAATCCTTTAAGGTTAGTGGAAATCAGTTCTCACTCTGTTCCTTTGTTATCCTGTGTGGGTTTGGGCCTGTTATCCTTGATCCCCAGGGAAGTGCAGAGACGCGAGTGATAAGGAACGGCCAACCCCATATTTATGACATCTTAAGGAATGATGACTTAGATGACCATATGGTTAACAAAGGCTTTTGGTTTGTTGTGAGGCAGCTGCCCTCAGCAACACTTCTGAATGTGTAAGAACTCCTGGCCACTCAGTGGACCTATCTGCGGACCCTTTAGAGAATGAAGGGCTCCGCAGGGAGAAATCCCATCTGAGGACTCAGATTGTTGAATAATATGCTTATTTTTAGGTCTGTTGATGCATGTTATGATGCATCTTCGTTCGTGCTTTTCTTACGAATGTGTATATAGAGATAAAAATAAAATGAAAATAAAAATAAGTAAAAATATAAAATGAAAACAAATGGTGGATTCATATACCATGCGTGAATGACCTCTCGTGTGTGTCAGAGCCACCAAGATAATGGAGATTACTCGACTGTTACATACACGAGGGGATATTGAAAGCATACCACATATAAAACTATAAGATAATTAGAAAATGATTCATTATAATTAACTTGCAATAACATTTGGTTCAACCAATAACTTCTGAATTTTTCTTTTAGGTTCAGTTTTTGTTTTGTTTTAGAATATCACCCTATATTTAATACCCAGATGTGCATAATTGTTGTGAGTTCGGATGACTCTTATTCTACCTAGTTTAGACAGTTTTAATTGCCCTGGCTCAAAAATTCCCCCCATAGACTTGGTGTCAGACGTTGGATTGTGGCACTCCTTGGGAGCCTCCAAGCCCACGACGACTGACTGATCGTTCCTGCGGGTTCTGGTGAGGTGACGGTGGAGCTCATGGGGAGGCTCCGGGAGAGTTCACAATCACGGGCTCCTTCGGGGAGAATTCAAGTGGGTCAGGATTAAAAGGTTGAATTAATGTATCGATTTGATGTTGACCAACAAAAAACTAGATAATTATAATAATAAATACTGTTCATGTAATGGTATAGTTTGGTCTGGGACTTGCGTAGCTAAAAAAAACTGTTTTGGAAATAGTAATGGACGTGTCCGGGACATGTATAGCTATAAATAAGTAAAGATAAACTGGGTTTTACTTTACTTCACTTTGCTAAGGCATATGCACATTTGATGTGGTATGCAAAAGGCAGAGAATAAGGCGTATACACGTTTGATGTGGTATGCAATGTACATAAAAGTGAATCAAAGTGTGGACAACATCAAATGCGAACAATACGTAGAATAAATGAAGATTAGGTCATCCAATATACATAGTTAGTGTAGGACAATCGGGTAATATAATGAAGGTAACTGTTAGAACCAGATACGGTTACAAAGAAGTGATATTGAACATACACATTTTAACATTATCGCTATTTCCCTTTTTTCCTCTTTTTGGGTTTGTAGATAAGAAATGGATTAGCGATACATCTGCTCGCCAGGGACAATATAGGCTCAATTTAGATTCAGAAGTAGTGGGTTCACCTTTCAAATGCCACTGCTACTGCTGTAACACTTTGATACAACGTCAGCGTTTCATAGTCTGATATTTGTTACTCTGATAAGTTACGACACACGGGTATACTGAATCATAAAACATTTACGGTTTACTGCATTTAAGAACAGCGTGGTCTCAAGACGGCTGCATAGACCCACCACTATCGACCTTTGGTTTTGTATGTACTGGTCTTCATTTCTCTTCACAATAGATTGGTTTATGTACAGATGATTAAGGAAAGGAGCTTCAACTTGGGTTGCACTACACCGTTGTTAGGATTGGTTAATTTAATGCGCATGGCTGAAGCAATGCGCAAGGAGGGATGTAGTGTGAATATTAAATCAAGGTTGAAGGTTGAAATCAGCTCAGAATAAGGAATCAAAACAAAAATTTAAAACCTGTACAAGCACCAAATAGAATTGGTTAGAGGAAAACTGTTCCTGCAGAGGTTGTTACCAGGTAAGTAATTCCATAGTGGTAAATCGAATAAACGCTTTCTAAATGGGTGTAGCTACGAATAATAACTAAGAAAAAGTATTTTATTGGAAAGTACTATGCTAATTTCTAGATAGTACATCATTAAATTTGGGCTGTTACCAACATAAACCTTGGATAATAGGTGTTTCTAAGAATTGGTTGCCTAATTTCCTAGGAAGTACACAATATCGGAGTTATTACCAACCTAAAACAACTACACACTACTTAGTTGAGTTGATGGTAATAGTGGAGGTTTTACTTGGTACATCAGCTGTAATTCCTCTGTATTTACCTTCTTATTACCAGTGGTAATTACACAGTAATACATTATAATTTACCGGATAATTCCATTGTATTTACCTTCTTATTACCAGTGGTAATTACCCAGTAATACACCATGATTTACCATGTATTTACCGGGTAACTAAGGTAACTGGTAATAAGAAGGTAAATACAGAGTATTTACCTTCTTATTACCAGTGGTAATTACCCAGTAATACACTATAATTTACCATGTATGTACCGGGTAAATACCTACTAATTAGGGGACTGTAAAAGGAAGGGTTACCAATACGTGAAAAGTGGTTCTTCTGAATGAAGGTTAATATCTGTGAGGAACGGTAAGTTAATATTCATGCATCATTTGCACTCATTCATAATGAAAGTTTATGGCACCTAAACTAATGGCACCTTCTGTGTTTCATAGTGTGTTTCATAATAGGCCTATGTCACGGAACAATTGAAGACCGGAAGAAGCTTGCGGAGTAGGGTAACTGCTCTTCCGCTTAGCTTAGCTAAGCTGTTTACCATGGCGGAGGCAGATCGATACAACCTACCTAAATTGTCCTACGACAACGTCCTAAGGATCGTAAATCAGCACTCACGTGTCGAAACATCTAAACTACGCAAAGGATATAAGTTCTTCTGGGAGAAGTACATTTTTAATTACAGAAGTAAGTGTTTCAAATCTGTTGACACTGTGTAGCTTGAATGTGACAGATAGCACTAATGCTGCTATCCATTTTGATGGTACGCTGGTACGAACGACCAGCTTCAGCGAGAACGTGACGTATTTCCCTTGCTCCAGCCTTCCAGATGCCAATTGTGTCTGACGAGTTTGAAAAGAATGGACGCCAAAAGGAGAGCAGTTTTGTCAATCACACTGGACACTTTCCTAGAACAGGAAATCATGGCTGTGATTTTCCTGAAACAGTTCCAGAATCTCGTGGAAGAAGATAGAAGTAAACACAAACGGTATGTCCTCATTTCAGTATGTTTGGCCGTGTATAGACGTTTTTGCAGCGTTATAAAACGCTCGAAGGCTAGCAAACTAGCTGCCGGTGTGCTAAAAACAATAGCGATGTTGACTGTTGTGATACCGAAATGTTGCTCTGTATTTCTATTATCTTCTATCAACTTCAGAATAAATGCATTTTAGAAGCTTAAGATAACGTTTGGCGAACGTGAATGTAACCTGGCATCTACATGACAATACAATGAACACCCATATCTTGACTTTTTCTTTAGTTTATGTGGATTTGCAGTTAATGATGTAATGCAATAGAAACACAAAACTGAACATGATTGTGAATGAATTATTGTTATCTATATTGATAACAGTTGTCTCTCTTCCTCACACAGGGCTGTGGTTGAGGCTCTGTATGTGCTGCGGCCCAGAGTGAACATTATCCTGAAGTCTGGCACAGAGTGGCAGATAATGCTAGACATGGATGATCACAAATTTGCCCGGCATTTCAGAGTATCCAAAACCCGGTTTGACGTCCTTAAAGAGTACCTACAGGAGGGTGGCCTGCAATGTGACCACAGCCATGGGCTGCCCCCCCTGCCTATTCCCAAGAAGGTACTCATGTTCCTGTGGTACATGGGTAACCAGAACTGCTTCCGGGAGATATCAGACAAGTTTAACGTCTCATCTTCATCAGCACACCGCACCATACTCCAAGTGCTAACCATCATGTCCACCCTTGGCTGGGGTTTTGTCTCTTGGCCTAAAGGCTGTGAGAAGAGGGTGTCTGCCACCAGCTTCCAACGCACATGTGGCCATGAGAGGGTCATTGGAGCGATTGATGGCTGCCACATTAGATTACAGTGTCCACGGGTCAGAGGAGTGGACCACATGAACAGGAAGTCCTTCTACTCTGTCCTCCTCCAGGGGATTGTGGATGCTGAAGGCCGATTCATCAATGTCTTCACTGGAATGCCTGGCAAAGTGCATGATGCCCGGCTGCTGCGGTCCTCCTGGTTTTTCCAAGAATGGCAGGAGAGGATGGGGGAGTACCGTCTGCTGGGGGATAGTGCATACATCGGTCAGGATTTTCCCTTCATCATCTCCCCCCGGCGTGACAACGGGGCTCTTACTGATGCAGACCTTCGTCGCAACACCGACATCAGCCGGGGAAGAGTCATCATTGAGCAGGCATTTGGGAGGGATGAAATGCAAGTGGAGGCGCATTAGAGACTTGCAGAACACATGCACTGTCACTATTGCGAAGATCATCTTGGCTGCATGTTATCTTCACAACTTTGCCCAAGGTGCCTCGATAGGATGTGATGAACACCCAGATGGATGTCCAAGAGAGGATGATGCCAACCAGTAGGAAGAGGTGTTCCGGCAATTCTTGGCAAAACAAAAGACTATTTCTGACTTCTATTATGTTCATTATTCATTCCGTTCATTCATCTATTATGTTCACTACTTCCTGTGTTTTGGAAATAAAAGTGTTGAACATAAAAGTTACGCTTCTTCATTTGTAAACCAATTGATATAATGGGGAAATGGAAAGGCTTGGGTAGAATAGTAATCACATTGTAGAACCAGATAAAAACATTTAAGTCAATGTGTGAAATGTCTCGGGTGAATTCAAACACACACAGGCATGGTCGAGTTTAAATTATATTTTGTTTTACTATAGGGTATAAAAAGGCAAGTTGGACAAAACAAAGTTATTACAATAATACAACTCTTGTAATAATCCAAATCTTGGTAATAAAGTGCAAATTGTTTGTATAAAATAAATGCAAATAAATAATAAAGTGAAAAATAGTGCAAAACAAAGGTTAATTTAACTTGAATGAACTTATGAACCTGTTGAACCTGTCCATTAAGTTCAATGCTTGAAGCATTGAACTTAAATGGACAGGATTATCGCCTCACATCTTGTCCACCATCCTTGTAAACTGCGTGAGGAGCTCCCCGCCGATCTTCCCTCATCTCCCGCAGGGTGTCCTTCATGAAGTCCTCCTGCCGCTTCAGAGCATCAGCCCTCTCCTCATCAGACGACTTAGGTAGGCACCAGCTCATCCTGCTTCGTTGGACGCTTCCTTGGCCTCGATGGAGGCCAAGGGGAGATGGAGCTCGTGGACCACACTGGTGAGGGAGCTCTTGTGGGTGGGGTTGAAGATGCTGTGCTGGTGGAAGGCACAGCTGGGGGAGCCCTGTCCTCTGACACTGGTGTGGGGGCACTGTTCGACCGACGCAGTGCGTCCGGTCGACGTACCACCACACCATGTCCATCGCCCCGCAAGGACAGGTGGATCCACATCATGATGCAGCAGCTCTTCCATCTCCTTTAAAAACTGGAAGCGGCCAGGGTCCCCTTCCAGTGGAAGCATTGTGGTCTTTGACCTTTTTGTAGCCCCGCACCAATGTCAACCACTTCCGCGCCACCTTGTCGGGGTGGAAGTCTCCCCAAACTGTTTGGAAAGCTTTGCAGCCATCTCTTCCCACAGCAGTTTTTTTTGTTTCTTCCCCAACCTCATCCTCCGGTTGAGGTCATCAATGGTCTTTGCTGGTCCCTCGCCCTCTACCGCAAGATGAATGCCATCAGGTGGATGAGGAAGAGGGTTTGAGCTCTATCAAACACCCTCGTTCAACCGCCTTGGTGGATTGGATGGATATTGCAGGTATCTGAATCATAAAAAAAAAAAATGAAACATTACAGTACAGTACAGGGAAAAATGACTGTTGAAGTACACTTATGTCTACAGTGTCATGTCTTAATAATTCACCCGTGCAAGTGCAATCCACATCGTGTGTATGGTTGGCAGCCACCATGAGGCCCTCGTCCACATAGTACTGTCCTGGTCTGTGGTCCAGCTGGTACAGATTACCAATAATGGCATGGTCCTGTCTTGTCCAGAAATGCATGCATGCTCTGGTTGAGGAAAACTATTTTGGAAAAAATAAATAATCCAGTGTATAATGGTTGTCAGCTTTTACAGAAACATTAACATTGCAAGCCTTTTACAACCATTACAACCTTCAAGTCACAACTCAAAACTCACCTGTTCAAACTCGCACACAACGCCTAACTGATCACTGTTTTGATTGTTGTTTGTTTTGTTTTGTCTTGTTTTTGTTTTATTAATTTTTTATGTTTTATTAAAAAAATGTCCACAATGTCTTGTTTTTTAAACGATATATGATGACTATATGCTCTGTAAGGTGACCTTGGGTGTCTTGAAAGGCGCCTCTAAATTAATGTATTTATATTATTATTATTATTATTTTACATTGCAATAATATTTTGCCATTTTCGCCAATTTTAATTTCAACAAGTGCTGTCGTGTTTCTCTGTCGAGCCACGAGGGGTAGTAGCGGGCTGTCATCATTGGCAACATAGCCTATTTAGCAAACCAGCTTGAAAACACAACTTTACATTGAATTGCACGCAAAGCAAGACCGTGCAATGCATAAATTGGTCACCGGATTAAAGCCAGCAATTGAAATTAAGTATTTAAGAGGATTTAAAAACGACATTAAAACCACCAACGTGGTACAAATACAAAGAAAATACATCGTAACTTACCATTGACTATGGGCGCAGCCATCTTCTGACGAGTTGTACAGCTCTGCTCGCTCTACTTTGAAAGCGACGAGATGCTACGACCAAAAGGGGGCGTGCCTCAGTGAAATGCCGCAAGAAAGCTGGAAGATTTGCGACTTTACACTTCGTACATCCAAATGGATAGCAGCATTATGTAATACATGACAGTTAAAACGTATCCTTTTTAATTAATCGCAAAATATTATTTACACTGGTAGGAATACATATTTAGTGTCGCTGAAACTTTGCCTGTCGCACCCCAAGATGTTAGGTATAGGTAGGTAGGCACTGCCAGTGCCTACCGTACATGTAAGTGTCGATAGTATGTCAGATTAGCTCCAGGCTACTGTCAGAACATAGTGGCTGGGTGGCTGTCATAGGCTACCAATGCCCATACATTTTGCTGTATGGTGTGTTAATCTTTCCCTCTCTTACTGCAGTGTCAGATTTAGTTAATTTGGAAGTAGCAGTTCGGGCGAACTGCTACTGTTCCCAGAAGAAAAACGATGAGCCTCACACCCTGCAGGTTACAGTGCTAGGAAGTCAGGCCTGAGTCTGAAATCAAACTCTATCTCGCTTTTCATAGTCTTTTGTGAATCAATGGGACTGTTACTTAGGCCTACCTTTCTGACCACTTTAATTAGATTTACATTTTGTGATTCAAACAACAGGCCCACCTCGTAATATGTAGCATAATGGAGCATGGTTTCAGACCTTCACAGATTCAGTTGCATGTTCAGTCTGTGTGTGTTTTTATTATTATTGTTTCTTGTTGCTGTTCAAAAATGCTCTCTCTTTCTCCAGATCTGCTGTTGCAGATGATAATGTTTTGTTTCATGTCTGCTGTTGCAGATTGTCATGTTTTGTTTATATCTGCTCTTCCAGACACATGACTACCACTTCACAGGGGAGAAAAGCGTGCCAACACCTCTGTCGTGCACCAGTGTTCTGCATTCGTGGACCAAGGACACAGGTTTATGTGTATACCTCAGGCCTAGCCAAACCTCCTGTATAGTCTACTCAATAATAGTATTCTTGTATATAGACAGACGCGACTAACACTGACTTAAGTGTTGCTACACTGACAATATGATTTATGTGCTGACATATTTTTTCTTTTTGCTCCAGGGGATTCGCTCCAGGGGATTCGCCCGGAACCCACTGACCAACTTGTGGTCAGGAAACCCAAGGTTTGGGTTAGGTGTTTTATTTTAACACATACATGGACACATACCTCCTGAATGCCAAGTAAATATGGCCGAGGGATACACGCACCCCATTTCATTTATTTATTTCTGTTAAATGTATATATGTAAATATTTTAATCAAAGAATTGGAAACGAACATTCCTGAACATTTGTTTAAGGTAACACACTCTGAGCACCTTTTAAAACAAGCCTGAAGATATTTATGTTTGCATTAGCTTTCGGCTACATCTTAAATACATTGCACTTTCTAAAAAGCTTTTTTAACTTTGCCTTTATTTTCTATTTTAATACTAAAATGCCTTTAACTTTCTATTTTACTCATTTCTCTGCATGTTTTCTTTTACTTATCTATTTTATTGTATGACAATGTTTATATGTGAAGCACTTTGAGTCTGCCTTGTGTATGAAAAGTGCTATATAAATAAAGTTGCCTTGCCTAACACACACAGAACATTTCATTTCTTTCTGTTAAATGTAAATATGTATATATGTAAATTTATATTTTAAAAAAAGAACTGGAAACAAACATTAAATAAACATTTGAATAGGACGGACGGACACAAACACACCATTTTAATTTCTATCTGCTAAATGTAAACAAAGAACATTAATAAACGTTTGAAAATAGTCATGTGACGGCATGTGTGTTTTAATGTGTAACACTGGGACATCACCCTTCACATCTAAAGGACCTTGATAATTAGACATCAAGCAACAATTTACCCACAGCTGATTGACAGAGCCTGAAAGAGTCAGAGGAATGGTCGTGTCCCAGATATGATATTCTTTGACCCTTCTGATGGCCCTCTCCACCAAAGTCGGGCGATACTCTGGGGTTTTTCGGTGTCCTCACTGGTGAACCTGGCGCCTCTTTTAAATGGCGGCATTATGAGGGTGGCCCCAACTTCAGAAAGCATCTTGTCGATGACAAAGCTTTTGTCAGCCATGCATGCATCTGGCTGAAGTAGACTAAGGATTCCTGACTGCTGTGTGATTTCTCTGTCTGTATGGAACCAGTGTACAGCTTAGAAATGAAGGTGATAACTCCACATGGAGCAATGCCAATCAGACCTTTGAAGGTGTTGGTATTCTTGTAGTGGGAGAATGTTTCAGACTGGAGGGTGAGTGATGAGGGTGCCTCACACCTGATTTCTGTGCAGTCTAGAATCACTCGCACGTTAGGACAGTAATGGGCAAAAAATAATCTCAACCAAGATTTATTTTGTCCTTCGGGAAAGCGTGGAAGCTGAGGTATGGCTGTATACGTCCTGATGTAGAGCAACACGGTACACTACAAGAACAACTGCGAACGGGAGCTGCCATTGTTGTTGCTGCTAGACGCGACTGGAAGTTGGATTACCCTACTACGCGTTCCGGAAGAAGGAAGTGTGACATAGGCCTATTACCAATGCTTTGGGTTTAACTAATTAAAGTATAATGCTACACAGATCACTTTTGTATCATGTCTTCTGATTAAACTCTTTAATAATAACAATAAGTAATTAAAATGTTAGTCTGCAAGGTTACAAAAACGTATTTTATTTTTTTCAACAGAAACTTCCACCTATTGACGAGCTGCTGCTCTTCCTGATGCATCTGTCAGCGGGTTTACTTCTCAGGAGTCAGGGACCTTGCAGAGAGGTTCAGTATCCACCGCAGCACTGCCAGTCGGATTGTGTCCACTTGGACACACTTCCTGTACTTTCTGCTGGGAAGCCAGCGTCTGTGGATCCCACCTGAAGTTGTCAGGGCTCACCTACCACCTGAGTTTCTGCATTTTGCTGACACACGGGTGGTGCTTGATTGCACGGAGATCTCCTGCCAAACGCCCTCTTCTCTTCTCCTGCAGAGTGAAGTGTTTTCAAGCTACAAGTCACATTCAATTCAAGGCAATGATTGGCATGGCTCCCCATGGTGCCATTACGTTTGTGTCAGGGCTGTATGCGGGATCCATGAGTGATCGGGAATTCTTCAAACGTTCTGGAATTGCGAAGCTGCTGCAGCCAGACATGGCAATCATGGTGGACAAAGGCTTCTTGGTTGACAACCTTGCTGGGTGTAAGGTGTACCGACCTGCCTTTCTCTCTCACAAAAGCAAATGAGTAGAGAGGATGTCAGGCAGACGCAGTCAATTGCACGTCTAAGAGTGCATGTGGAGAGGTGCATAAGGAGGATTAAATAAAACAACTCTTGATAAGGAAATACCTCTCTCTGTATGTGGGAACATTGAGGAGTTGTTCAGTGTGGCCTGCTTCCTGGTCAATTACCAGAATGGACCGCTAGTAAAGGCGTGGGCAAGTCAACAGTAAATTAAAGATGTGTCTTGACCCTTAAAAAAATTTCATTGTGGTCTTTACACTACATTTTGTGTTTTACTGACTTAAAACATAAATTAAAACACACTGGAAATGACATAAGACAATTTATAATTTAATAAGGAAATAATGCAGGTGAGAAATAAACAAACACACACAATCATTGACATCTCGTATCACCCACGAGCACATAAAGATTAGATTAGAACAGTAATGGATGAGAAAGATTTGGTCGATTATATGGAGGATAAAAAATTCCAAGCAACAAAGATATACATGGAGAAGGCAAAATTTAATCAAGCAAATATAACATTGAAATATTGACAACATTCTGGGGAAACAAGATGTTGCCCAGGATATACTAGACAAACAACAAAAACCAAGAGTATGAACAACTAATATATGAGAGAACTGACATTTTATACATAAATCGAAAAGCAAAGTGGATGGAAAAAAGGGGAAAGAGTGTTTTTACCAAGATAAAAGTGAAAAAAGAAATAATCCCCCTTCTCCCTTATAACCCCTGCCACCGCAGCATCCCTGTAGATACGCTGCACAAGAATGTCCTCCTCAGCCAGAACAATAAAAGCACACCATTGCATCCGAGTGAGTAATAACTGCCCCTGGACTTGCCAGTAGTAGCTGTGGCTGGGCTTTAATTTTAATGTGCCTACTCTACATCTTCAGGTACTTGCAGTCCACATAGCTTTTGGAATTAGGGCATTTGATTTCTATCAGTCCAAATGGTGGGCTCTCAGTTGGATCAAATACAAGACCATCTGGAGAGGATCCTAGCCAAGGAGCATCTGGGTGTATTACAAAGCCACATGGCCAGTAGTTGACTTTTTTTTTCTGCTGTATTCTTGGATGGCCACAGGCTCCAATGCCAGCACCCTTTTCATTAGCGCTGTCTGAACCCCACCTTTCCATATTCTCTCTGCTAGGTTCTGAGAAGAATTGTCCCCTCTCACATGGCACACCTCCCTAAATCGAGAAGAAGTGAGCCTTGGCTTCCTGACTTGGTGCCACTCCACAATGTTGCTCTGGTCCCTTGTAGCCATCTCTATCTTCCTTGCCATATCCAAGGTAATGGCAAGTGACATTAACTGGAGATGCTGTTCATAAGTGCACACAAAATACAGGTGGAGGGATCCAGCCTATAGCCTTCTAATGGCAGAGGTGGGCTGTCTGGGTGGCAGACTATTACCCGACTAATTGGTACTGGATGCTGATAAGAGATGGGGCTACCTTCCTGGACAGGTCGAAATGCTGACTCAACAAGGGGAACATCCTCGGTTATTGCCAGGTGGTTATCAGTGGAGCAATGTCTGCTGTGAAGTCTTGGTAAGCCTCAGCAACTTTCAGGACATCTGGGTCCGGCAAGTCCACCCGCACTGCTTTGTAGCGCTTAATCCTTAGAAAGAAAAAGAAAGGGTAACATCATAATTAGGAGTTGGGAAAAAGGTGAAGGAAGAATAATACACTCAAGCAAAACTAAAAGAAGAAAGATAGGTAGATATTACCTTACACCATCAGCAACTGTGTACTGCTAGGTTTTAAGCTTTGTAGAAATGACGACCACTCTACCTGGTTTCACACCCTATAAAAGTACACAAAGAACCATAACAACAATAGGATTAATATAAATAATATTATCACCTGGTATTAAGTGTTTACCATAGTCCGTGGCTTATGCCATCTCTGCTCTGTTTCTGTGCAGCTAAGGACGGGGGGAACTGCCTTCAGTATCAGGGTTGAGTAATGTGCCGTTTGAAAAAGAAGTCCAACATTGTGATTGCACAGGACTTTTCCAGCAACACATGTGCATTCAGCAGCAGCAATTGTAACAGGCGAGCTGTTTTCAAAAGTTATCTATAAAAGAAAACACAATTACTTACATGTCACGTTGAAGTCATTATGTCACTACTATAAAAGAACACCAGATATGAGAAAGGTCACAGCAGGCTTATGGTTCAAGCAATAGTGGACATGGAAAAAGTGCAACAATTCTGGTTTATTAAACTAACTGAACTGAGAGAGAGGGAATAAACATCTAGTTCTGCTCCGTTTCAACTACTTGACATCCACACAAATAAGCCGGTGTCACTTATCTCTTAATTGGTTTTCAGGTACATAGAAGTGTAACAATGTAAGAACAACATTGAACAAGAACAAGCCTAGATTCAGGGCACTATCACTATCAGCTCTTACATCACACTGACTCATGTACCTGACCATGGATAGGCTTAAACAGGGATGGCCAAACTGTTTGTGCTTGCAGGTCCCATACAGAAAAATACACACTGTCCAGGACCATTACAAGACCAGTTAAAAGTGTAACAGTAGTTGTGAAAAAACCCTGTTCTCTATGGTACTCAAGAGTTATCTAATGAATGTGCATGGATTAATATAAGAGCAAGTTTGGCCACCCCTGGGCTTAAACGTATAACACCTACACGTATGCTACACCTACCTCTTAAATGAAGTTCAGGAATCATAATAGAGTAAGAGCAGTGTAAGTTGAACGTTGAACAGGTAAGACTATCCAAGATTCCGGGCATACATTCAGCACTTACCTAACACTGACTTATGTACCCGACCATGATATTGGATATGCTTAAACGTATATACTTATACTCTAATGCCGCTTTTCCACTGCATGGTACCAGCTCGACACGACTCGACTCAGCTCGCATTTTTTGCGTTTCCACCGCGAAAACATGGTATCTGGTACCTGAAGTGGCTGCTTTTTCTAGTACCCGCCTCGCTCTAGGTTCCAAGCGGCTGAGCCGATGCTAAAAGGTGACGTCGGCAGACATGGCAACCATGCTGTTAACAGCCATAGCAGCGCCGCAGCCAACATATTCCACTTCTTCAACTTCTTCAACATGCCAGCTAATAATAGTAATGTTATCGATGTCCTCCATTGTTGTTATGTGGGTTCTGTCCATGTGTGGGTTGCGTAGGTGTTGTTTTCGTCGCGTACAAAAATACGTCACGGCCCTTTCGCGCAGCCGACGCGCCCACGTCCAGGAGGTACTATTTGCGGTGGAAAACGACCCGTGCTGCTACCGTGTCGAGTCGTGTCGAGTCGAGTCGAGTCGAGTCGAGTCGAGTCGAGTCGAGCTACACGTGCGGTGGAAAAGCGGCATAAGGAACAGGAACAGTTTCTGGGGTGTCAATGAAAGCTATGTTAGGTTTATGTCAGCAAACTAGACTTATTTTCTATTCTGCATCCACATCACCAGCTCGAGACACATTAACAACCCAAAACTTGAACCATTATGTTATACATGTTTTGTTTCTCCCTACTCTGAGGTTGTGTGGCTTTTCACTCATCCTGTAGGACCTATGACAGATTGCCCTCACACTGACTCTCCCTGCTGGATCTCTGTTTGAAACTGTAGGAATTCGACATAATTCATGTTATTAGACATAATTTATGTTACTAAACAGTAATCGTACACATTTCAAACACTGTACAGACGAATGAGGACCCTGCTAAATGGTAAATAACTACAGCTAGCTAGTCGATATAGCTTGGCTACCGTAGTGTTGTTGTTTAAACTTACCTTCATAATTGTCTATGTAACTTGAAAGATATATCTTAAATCCCTTCTGCCTCTTGCTTCTGGGGGCAGAGCTCCCCGTCTGGACCAGTCGATGAACGTCACTTATCGATATTGAAGGCAAATCCTGCAAGCATCTTGAATAAAATAAAGCCATAGTGTAGCTGCTTTCTCAGGGCTAGGGCTCGGTGGGCTCGCTGGATCTGGAGGTTGGTCCCCTCCGGGAGCTCGAGTTCGGCTTTTAGAAGCTGCTCCAGGTATATGGCTGCCGAGCTCCCCTCCGTGTCTTCTGGTAGCCCAAGATTCTGATGTTGTTTCTTCTTGATCTTCCCTCGAGATCAGTTATTTTCTCTTGCATTCGGCGCGTCTGCCCCATCATCTCCGACAGCGCGGTACTGGCCTCCATTTTCCACTCTTCGACTTCTGCTATGCGCCCCTGAGCCTCGCTGATGCTCACCTGTTGTGCCTTTAGGTCGTTGTTGTTCTCCTTTAGCTGACGGCCTATTTCTTGCCGGAGTTTGGTGATTTCCTCCTTCATCTCTCTCTTCAGCTCGTCTTTAAATGTGATCAGCTCATGGCGTAGTTCTTGTTTAAGTTCGTTGATGTCCTTGCTGATAGTAGCAAGCCCGACTCTTAGCGTCTCCGCGCTGTCCATGTTCTCTTGTCTCTTCTTCGTGTTCGCTAACCTCGTGTTCGCTAGCCTCGTATTCTGAGATTTCTTCCGTTACGGGTTGCTCTGCTGCTTTGTTTTGCTTTTTGTTGATTTCTGATTTCTTTTCTTTTTGTCCCACTCATACTCTAGTTTTGTTTGTCGAGTTATGTCTGAATAGTGGGAATATTTTACCGACTCTGGAGAGCTAGTTAACTATGCGTTTACTCTCTCCGCCATCTTCCCGGAAGTCCAAACTCTACATTTTAAAGTTTGGTTTCAGCAGAAGAAGAACAGCTGGGATAGATTCACATTGTTGCTCCTCGTTGAACCAAAAACACAGAATTCTTGAATGTACCACAGATTAAAATATTAACACCGGGGTACAATTGATTTTCTTTTACATTTAACAATTGAAATATTTCTCTCTCTCATCGACCAGTGTGATTCTGAACATCCCAAATATGGGCAGATGTCCTGTTTTATGGGAAAAAGGAACGACATTCTCAAACAAATCAGAAATGTTTAATTTTTTCTAAATTATCACAAACTAAATAAATACATACTTATTTGATTGCATAGTACAGGTATTTGGTTTTATCGCCAATTCATTAATAACTAGTTTTTAATAAACTTTTTAAGAATTTAATAATATATTGTTTTTTTTACTAAAACTACACCAGGTTAGTCTCCCTGTATCAGTGTGGGTTTTTGCACAACAGTAAACACAAGCGCACGTACACACACATCAAACACCAAGACACACAAAAACACACACCCATGGTCAACATACATAGCTATACGTCGCTGATGTCCTCCAGTGAGCGTCCATTCCCCACGGCCCCGCCCTCCTCTACGGGCAGGGAGAAGCGGAGGTGCCGGCTCCTCTCCCAGCCGCGGCGGATGCGTGCGAGCGGCGCCGCCAGGCAGGGCAGGCTGAGGGCCAGCCGGCTGCACAGCACGGCCAGGGGCAGGGCCAGCGCCACCATGAAGGTGGGCGGCAGGCAGAGGCGATACTGCCCCGGGTCGAAGGCCCGGTCCCAGCCGAAGAGCAGCGTGTGGAGGGTGGCCATTGTCAGAGCCGCCAGGCCGATCCAAGACTGGGGAGGAGAGGAGAGGAGGTATCAGAATCAGAGTTACTTTCATTACATCTTATTGTACAACTACACAAGAGTTCAATTCTTAGGCTTGGTTCCTCAACAGCCACATAGGAGCAACAATACAAGATAAGTAAATCAGTAAACAAATAAGTAGCAGAAGTGGTAGTGGTACCAGCCAAAGATGATTGTAGTGCAAAAATGTTCTGCAAATTACAGAAATATATTTAAATAATCTGTTTTTGTTGTGTGTGTGGGGTTGGTTTGGGGGTAGGGTGGAGAGAGGCGAGGAGAGAGAGGAGGTAGGGTGGAAAGAGAACAGGAGGGAGAGAGGAGAGGGTAGGGAGAGGAGAGGACGTAGGGTGGAGAGAGGAGAGAGAGGTGCGGGAGGAAGTAGAGGGCAGAGAGGTGAGGGAGACGATCGAGGGGAGAGTGGAGGGCGAGAAGATGAGATGGAGACTGAGAGGAAAAAATTAATGAGGAAGGCAAGGAAATCCGAGAGAGGAAGAGGAGCAGCAGGCGAGAAGGAAATGAGGTGGGAGGAAGAGGAGATGTCAGGACGAGCAGAGAGAAGATGTGTTGGAGGAAGAGTAGTTGGGAGTGGAAAAGGTGACAGAAGAGGGGCAGAGGGGACGGAGAGAGGAGTGTCTGCAAGGAAAATAAATGTATGCAGGTCTCCATCCAATACTGTTATTAGAATTTAGTATTAGCATTAGTATTTGGTTCATCACCATTAAACAACTGTAAATTAAATAGAAGGCTCAACGAGATGACAAATTTAAAAGAGCACCAGTCCAACCTCAAAGAAGGAAGTTATAGATAAATTGCCTCTATATTTTGTATAGCATTCGGTTTAGTTTTCCTTGATTGGAAGACACGTCAGTTTTAAAAGGTGTTCTCCATTAGAAGTGTCTTTACTTTATGCACCCAGCAAAGAGGTATTCATCAATCTATGCACATTTCTCAGAAGAAGGTGAAACAACAAGATATCGCTGTCGCTACAGTAAGGATGTTCATAGAACCAAGTGCCAAGCACTAACAATCGCTAGCTTAACCCATTCCCTGTATATACAACAAAGATAGCTAGGATAAGATGCTACAAAACTAAGTTCTATAGCAAAGTACGACGTACAATAAGTGCGTACATTTAGTGCTAGGACGTACAACATACCGTAAGTGCGTACATTAAGTGCCAACATGTACATCATACAATAAGTAATATGGTGTGGGAGGGGTTGGCTAAGTATGCAGGTGAACTCTGAACAGGTGAGTCTTGAGTCTTTTGAGGAAGCTGGTGAAAGACTCTCTGACGTCGGCCGGGAGTTCATTCCTCCACTGCAAAACAGAGTTGTGACTTTGATGATCAATGCTTGCTTTGCTCAATTTTCGTTGTTTTCTGTCTTTTTGTTCTGGGTCCAAATGCAGCGGTGCTAGGAGTTCATGGGTTTGAATTAACCGGCTATTAACAAAGTTTGTACAGCAGAACAACAAAGTTTGTTCTAGCTGTACAGCAATAAAGCTAGAACCGCTTTCCTCCAGAATTGTACTGAATGTACCCGTTGTTGATAAAGTGACATGACATGACTAAGCTACCAACATAAACAAAGAGGAGCTAGGAAAGGAAATTAACTAAGTGTTCAAGTTCAGAAGGGGCAAACGTGTGGCTACACACAGCACTACAAATCATCAGGATTGAAAAACAAAAAATATTTGTTGCACAGCTGAACGCTGTATCACCTCATGATCTGGCTGTTCTCAATTCACAACACGCATTCCATCCAATCTACATCAGGCATTCTGACCCAAACTCATGCACTCCCCACCATAATTATTACAGAATTCAAGCAAAGCAAGATTGACCAAAAGTCACTTAGTGTCAACAAGAGATTGACTCCACTCTAGTCATCTCCACTATAGTCAACACTGTGCGACGCAAATCGTGCAGAGGGGAACCCTCAGGGCCTTCTACGCCTTCAGAGAAGGCCTTAAAGAGTATTAAATAATATCTGTATTTATTAAAAAAAATCTAACTAATTTAATTTAATAACAATACATCAAATTCCCGCAATGATTTATTTTCTCAGCCATTAGGGCTGAGATGAAGGCCCGGCTGTAGTGCTCCAAGTAGTCACCAAGTAGTCTAAATTAGACTACATGGTGGCTATGGCTAACATCAATTGCAACAGCCGACCACTTGAGTGCAGAAAACACAAAAGACTTTGCCACAGCACCAGCAAATCTGAAGCAATAAAATATCGCGTCTTGCCTTTATTTATGTGCTAGTAAAATAATAATAATTAATTAGATTCATTGAATTTATATAGCACATTATTTTTCTGGAAACTCAAAGCGCTTACAGTGAAGGGGAGGGAACCTCACTAACCACCACCAGTGTGTAGCACCCACTTGGGTGATGCACGGCAGCAAATCAGCGCCAGAACGCTCACCACAAACCAGCTTGAGTTGGATCGTGAGGGAATTAATGAATAAGCCAATTGTACAGGGGGATGATTAGGGGGCCAGATTGAATGAGCCTGGTTGGGCAATTTTAGCCAGGACACCGGGGAATCCCCTACTCTTTGCGATACGTTTTCTTTTATGACCTCAGTGAGGCAGGACCTCAGTTTTATGTCGCCTCCGAAGGACGGCACCTTCCATAGTAATCATTGCATTTCGTTGTACTTTGTACAATGACAATAAAGCTTTCTATTCTATTTTATTCAGTGTCCCCGTCACTGCACTGGGGCATCGGGGATTGATGTTTTTGGCCAGAGGGAAGAGTGCCACCTACTGGCCAACACCTGGCAGTGGTCTGCAGATGCATCCCGATGTAGCCTACCACATCCATTGAGTTCAACAGGTTATCGCTCTGATACTGTCCATGGTATTAGCAACCTGCTCTTGTGCTTTTTACCTATGTATTCAGGCTATAATGACTTGATTGGCTGATGCCTCATCATTGCATCCCAGCCCAAGAGTATTGGTTTTATTAATGCCACATTCATTGTCCAAGCCTTGCTGGCAGCTCATACAAAAATAAGTAAGCAAGTCATTATTGAAAATAAGCCCCTTCAGGGCGAAGCAAGACCCCTCCGCTTCGCGTCAGTGTCCTGTTCGTCCTGTCTTGGCTTATTTTCCCGATAATGACCGGTGTTCTACACATTATCTCGCTTATTACATGGCTAATTACCAAAACTAAAAAATAACCTCCAAGACACACCTAACCGTGTGTCGTTTCACAATTTATTTGTTACCATTCGTGGTGTTGATCAGCAGAGAAATAGTTTGCCAAAGACGTTGACGTCGCTTATGGCGCGTTTCCACTGGAGGGTGCGGGTCGGGTCGGTTAGCAACCAACGACGCTGGGGTTGATAAGTTACCGGACTACTTGCGGAGTGATACGGAAGACATGAATCAGAGGCAAAAAAATCCACTTTCCTTGACAGTGGTCAAATATGCTGAGCAACGGTCAGTAATACAAAAATAATTGACAGCTGAACGTTGGGAAAGCCCATGCAACTGAATGTAGCAGTCTACAACATTGAGAAGACTCGTGTAATTATCCATAATCAAATCAAGGTTTTTTAAGTGATGGGTACAAAATTAATCTTGACGAAAACTGGTAGGTACTCGTCCCCAGGGTCCCCGGCGAAATTGACGCCTATGCTGCGAGGCGTGGTATTCAGGCCAACTGGTAAAAGAGTGTGTAACAGCTTTCAAACATATAAACCATAAAGCCTATGGACGCCTCGGGACCAGGGCTCCAGAGTGCGACCTATTAGGTTGCATATGCAACCTAATTTCTTAAGGTGCGAGTTCAAATTGAATGAGGTCGCTCCGGTGCTACTTGCAGGAGGACGATTGAAAAAAATTAAATCGTTTTTTTTTTTCTTTCTCTCCCCACTCCCGCGGTTGTGGTTGATAATAAAATCTTACTTTCTGGCTCATTCCTGCGAGTCCACTACTCTCTCTCGCTCCCTGTCTCTGCCTGCCTGTCTGTCTGCACCATTTACATTCTATGGTCTGCACACTACACGTGCACAGTCTTGCTGCGCACGCAGCACGCACGAAAAAGTAAACAAAGCAGATACAATATGAAGCGGTCGATAGTCGATTCTTTTAAGAAAAAAAATGTGCCAGAGGAAACGAATGAGGCTGTTGTTTCGTGGTGCAACGGTTCACGGGTTTCCCGTGATCCGTATGCATCAACCCTCACGGTTCGGGATGCAAGTGATCCACGGATCGGCTGATAATAAAAAAAAGGTTGTTTTTTATCCGGGAACCGGAACCGGAACCGGGCATATGTATGTTTGTTTGTAGTATTTTCGCTCTGTTCTCCGAATCAACCGTAGGGCTAGAACCAAGCAAAATTACTCTTGCAATGAGCAATGAGTCTTCCAACCGAAATCAATGGATTTACAAAATGCCAAATAAAACACGACAGAAACTGTATTTCGCTACCATACTTTATGAAAAAAAGAAGATGAGGATGTCAGCATTGTCTTGGGAGAGTATAGTCTCTAAACTCTCCCCAGGCAATGCAGACATCCTGAATTTAAAGTTGTAAATCCAGGGTTAGGGATTAACATTTCAACAAATTTCATCTTGCTCTTTTGTTAGCACTACAGCACCTTGAGGTCTATGTTGGGTCTACCTCTCTGCCTGTTGTAGTGTTCACTGATCATAATCCCCTTGTTTTTTCTGTCCCGCATGTTTAGTCACAACCAGCGACTCATGCGGTGGGCTCTGTTGGTACAAGACTTCAACCTCGATATCCAACATAAAAAGGGGTCTGAAAATGTGGACGCTGATGCTTTGTCTAGGCGCTAGAGCTATGTGTGTTAGCTATGTTTTATGCATGAAACCTTAACGCCAATGTTAACAAATGTTATTTACTATCCATGTTAAAAAGTAAGTAAGTAAGTAAGCTTTATTTGTACAGCGCCTTTCACAGACCAGGGTCACAAAGCGCTTCACAGTTAAAACAAAAACAATAACAATACACAGTTAAGAAGTACATGCAAATTTAAGTTTAAAAGGCCAAGACAGCTAAGCAAAAGCATGAGCAAACAAATAGGTCTTTAGTTGCTTTTTGAAGCAGTCAACAGACTCCATTGAACGCAGAGAGAGCGGAAGATCGTTCCAGAGCCTGGGAGCAACAGCCTGGAAGGATCTGTCTCCTCTGGTCCGGAAACGAGTGCGTGGCAACATCAGCAGATTCTGATCCACAGACCTCAGAGCCCGAGTTGGGGTGTAAGGCTGGATCAGATCACTGATGTAAGGCGGAGCCTAGCCATGCAAAGCTCTGAACGTTAAAACCAAAATTTTAAAATAATCCTGGACGAAACTGGCAGCCATGAAGAGCTTTAAGAATAGGGGTTATACGAGTCCTCCTATTGGTGCGAGTTAGAACTCTCGCTGCAGTTTTGCACTAACTGCAGGCGAGACAGCTCCTTTTTGTTTAGACAAGAAAACAAACTATTACAATAGTCTAAACGCGAAGACACAAATGCATGAGTGATCAGCTCCAAGTCATTTTGTGACACCATTTTCCTGAGTTTCGAAATGTTCCTCAGATGAAAAAAGCAATTTTTGGTCAGCTGTTTACAGTGCTGCACTAATGACATGTCTTTGTCAAACACAACACCCAGGTTTCTTAGGCTCGGTTTGACAGACTGGCCCAAGTCACCCAGGTACTGGTTAATCCCTGGAATGGAATAATCAGGGGCAATAACCAGTGTTTCTAATTTGTCCACATTAAGCTGCAGGGTGTTATCACTCAGCCAATGTTTTATCTCCACCAAGCACTGAACTAAGGAACTTAGCCTCTGGAGCTCAGTTGGCTTGAAGGAACAGTAAAGCTGGATATCATCAGCAAACATGTGGTAAGAAACATCAGGAAATCCCTGGATGATTTTTCCCAAGGGGATCAAATACAGCAAAAATAACACGGGGTCCAAAACGGAGACTTGGGGGACTCCACACAACAGATCTGCTGACTCAGACCTTATTTGGTTAACAGTGACACTAAAGCTACGCCCAGAGAGGTATGACGAGAACCAGTGTAAAACTGACCCTGACAGTCCTACTTCATCCCTCAGTCTTCTCAGCAGGATCTGGTGGTCAACTGTGTCAAGGCTGAGGACAGATCTAAGAGAACTAGAACAGTGCTCTTTCCCGAATCAGCAGACATCATAATGTCACTGGACACTTTCAGTAAGGCCGTCTCTGTAGAGTGAAGTTTGCGGAAACCAGACTGAAAGGTCTCATGGATGTTACCCTGATCCAGAAATAATGACAGCGGTTCACAGACCAACTTCTCTAGGATCTTGGACAAGAGTGGCAGCTTTGAAATAGGCCTGAGGTTACTGAGGACAGTCGGGTCTAAGCCTGTTTTTTTAAGTAAAGGCTCCACTATGGCATGCTTAAATGTACTGGGAAACACACCTGTAGACAGAGAGAGGTCTACCATTTTGGTGACCCCGGGGCCAATTACATCAAACACTTTCACCAAGAGCCTACATGGAAGGACGTCAGATGAGCAAGAGGAGGGTTTCATCTTGGTCACCAGTGCAGAGATATCAGCAAGAGTCGCAGACTTAAATGAAGACCACAAGCTGGAGACAGGCTCAATGACAGCAGGGGTTCCTAACCTTGAGTCTGTGCACCTCAAGGTTAGTGGCTTTCCACAGACGCTCAGTCTTTCGACATAGTCTCTTTAGACTCAAGGTATCTTCATTTGTCCAAGGGCACACTTTTTTCTGTATTGACAAGTTTGATTTAACAGGTGCCACCTGGTCCAGAATTTTAACACACTGCTTGGTAAAACAGTGCATAAAATTGTCCACATCGAGGCAAACCATGAATAAAGAGGGTCAAACATAGCAGAAAAACTGTCTGCAGTATTAGCAGAGATAACACGCCTCTGAGACCTAACTTCTAAGGGCTTAGGCTCAGGGCTGAAGTGCAGATCAAACAAAACAAAACAATGATCACTCAGATGGACGTCCTGTACAGACACATTTGAAATGTCCAGGCCAAGAGTAAAAACTAAATCTAAAATGTGGCCTTTCTGGTGTGTAGGCTCAGAAACATGTTGCTCAAAATTAAAAGCTTCAGTCAATGTTAAGAGTTCCTTTGCGGAGCAAGATGAGCTGTCATCAACATGAAGGTTAAAGTCTCCAAGGATTAGAACAGATTCCAACTTTATTATGGAGGATAAAAAGTCACTAAAATCCTTCAAGAACACAGCAGCAGGGCCAGGAGGACGGTAGATTGACACACAGTAGAATGGATTTGAAGAACCCACCCTGACCATCTGAGACTCAAATGAAGTGAATTCTTGGGTCTGAGTCACTTTGCATGTGCAACTGTCCCTGTATACAACAGCCAGACCCCCCCCACGACGACAGGGGCGGGGCTTCCCGACGGCAGAGCTACCAGCTGGACAGAGTTCATTTAGATGAATAAACTCTTCCTCTCTCTGCCATGTCTCCGAAAGACACATTAAATCCAGTTTTCTCTTGTGAAAAGATCGTTCAGAGAGAAGGATTTATTTGCAATAGACTGGGCATTTAACAGGCCGATATGCAACGTTGATGACGTCACGGAGGCAGTGTCCGCGGAGCGCAGCGGGATTGGTCGCAGGCATCGGTCACGTGGGCTCCAGCTGGACCGTGCCGGAACCGGTGTAAATACGGAAGAGCGTGGAGGCGATGAAAGCCGCTGACCACTACTCCAGCGCTGTTTAGGCTCCAAGACTGTCATAGTGGTCCAAGCAGATGGCAGCGTGGATGTGCTGTCACACATTGAGGAGAGGGATCCGGCACAGACACCTTACGCGTTCTCCGTGGCCGAAGATGGCAGAGCCCAGGCGTGCTGCAGCACGTCTTCGCTTGACCTGGACTCCGGAACGCGAGCCTCTTCTCCTCGATTTCCTGCGGACTTTGCAGGTACTCAGGTGAGTCGGGGTCGATGATGAAAGGAGGAGGGAACGCTTGTTTGTACCTGCCCCGTGTATCAAACAGGCCCTCCATCGACTCTTTGATACGAACCAGAGAGTCCCGATCATAGATCCGTAAAGCTGAGACACATCCATTTGAAATACGGGCTGATATGATCACATATGTTGTACAGATGACCATTAAAAAGCTATACAGCAGGAGACGAGCCGTGGCACTGCCAGTCACAGGCGCCATCTTGTTCGGTCACGATCTCTATAAGGTCCTCAATGAGTCTAGTCCCCAAAAGAAGAAGGAATAATGCCTCAGATTGCAATTTTTTAAAACATTGACTATGCTTAAAGGAAGCATGATTATTACCAAATTTTTCACTATATTTTGTTTTTACACATTTGAAGATTTCATTTAAAGTCAAATTTGTCTCGTTATCTTTTTTGCTGTTGTTGATCCGAAAATGATCCGACCCCTGCTCAAAAACCGTGACACGATCCGAGCCGTGAGTTTTGTGATCCGTAGCCGAGGAAGCGACAAGAATCTCAGATTCTTCTTCTGAAGACGACAGTGACAGGTTGGCAAAAAAGGCGGGGGGCAGTGGGGAGAAAAAGTACAGTTTTCAACAACAATGGCTGGTGCAGTTCCCGTGGTTAAGATATGAGGGACAAGCCATGGTGTGTGTGTACTGCAGGACATGTGGCCTGTCCGTTGCAGGCAGGACACATTTTGTAAATGGATCTACACAATTCAAAGTTCAGTCATTCAAATTACCCAACGAAAGCCAAAAGCACAAGACGTGCAGGGAGCGCTGCATCACACAAAGCTCCCAGCCCCTCCCCTCCTCATTTACTAGGATAGATGAGAGCAATCGCTCGGCGGAGAATGAAGAAATGATCATCAAGTTTAACGCCGCCTACAACATCGCTAAAGAGGAAGTCCCGTTCTCAAAAAAAAAAAATATGGTGCTACCTAATTTGTTTTGGTGCTACTAAATGAAAAGTTAGATGGCACCAGTGTTACCTGTGAAAAAGTTAGTCTGGAGCCCTGCTCGGGACGGACTTGTCAACGCGCTGCGGCATCACTTACTTAATGTTGTTCTGATTGAAAATGGCAGGTTGTATTGGGTGAATGAATGAACGTGTGTGTGTGTGTGTGTGTGTGAGTTGCGAGCGTATGTGATTTCAAAGTAAAAAACAAACAAACTCAACTCCGATGCATGCATCCAAAAATATAGGTACAAAACCAAATAAACAAATCAAAAACAGTCGCTTTTTCGCTTCAAATACTTTATTTTCTTCTCAAAACTTGGGAAGTAATACAGCGCAGTACCGAGCGTTTGAAAACAATGTTGGCGTCTCCTGTGGCTGCCTTGCGCACCTGCGTTATATTAATAAATATGACTTTGGCAGTAATGTTTTAAACCCCACCGTGCACGCAAGTGTAAACGTGAGCAGAATAGTTGGGTGCCTGCCTGCTTTCAGCGTTTAATTATTATTTGTAATTATTATTATAATTACAAATAATTATAATAATAACTTCTGAATCCGAATAACACGCCCTCTATGTTGGAGGCAGAGCTCGAGGTTGATGGTATTTCATCGTCAATTTCCCTGGTGGAGGTCACTGAGGTAGTCAAACATCTCCGCAGTGGCAAAGCCCCAGGGATTGATGAGATCCAGCCAGAAATGCTAAAGGCTCTGGGTGTTGAGGGGCTGTCATGGTTGACACGCCTATTCAACATTGCGTGGGAGTCGGGTACAGTGCCAAAGGAGTGGCAAACCGGGGTGGTGGTTCCCCTGTTCAAAAAGGGGGACCAGAGAGTGTGTGCCAATTACCGGGGTATCACACTTCTTAGCCTCCCTGGTAAAGTCTACTCCAAGGTGCTGGAAAGGAGGGTTCGGCCGATCGTCGAACCTCAGATTGAAGAGGAACAATGCGGTTTTAGCCCCGGATGTGGAACTACGGACCAGCTCTTCACTCTCGCAAGGATCCTGGAGGGGGCCTGGGAGTATGCCCATCCGGTCTACATGTGTTTTGTGGATCTGGAGAAGGCGTATGACCGGGTCCCCCGGGAGACACTGTGGGAGGTGCTGCGGGAGTATGGGGTAAGGGGGTCTCTCCTCAGGGCCATCCAATCTCTGTACTCCCAAAGCGAGAGCTGTGTTCGTGTCCTTGGCAGCCAGTCAGTTTCAGTGGGTGCTGGTCTCCGCCAGGGCTGCGCCTTGTCACCAATCCTGTTTGTGATATACATGGACAGGATATCGAGGCGTAGTCGTGGTGGGGAGGGGTTGCAGTTCGGTGGTCTGAGGATCTCGTCATTGCTTTTTGCAGATGATGTGGTCCTCATTGGATCATCGGCCTGTGACCTTCAGCACTCACTGGATCGGCTGGCGGCCGAATGTGAAGTGGCTGGGTGCTGAGGATCAGCACTGCCAAATCTGAGGCCATGACTCTTAGCAGGAAACCGATGGATTGCTTACTCCGGGTAGGAAATGAGTCCTTAGCCCAAGTGAAGGAGTTCAAGTACCTCGGGGTCTTGTTCGCGAGTGAGGGTACTATGGAGCGTGAGATTGGCCGGAGAATCGGAGCAGCGGGGGCGGTATTGCGTTCGCTTTAACGCACCGTTGTTACGAAAAGAGAGCTGAGCTGCAAGGCAAACCTCTCGATCTACCGGTCGATCTTCGTTCCTATCCTCACCTATGGTCATGAGGGTTGGGTGATGACCGAAAGGACGAGATCGCGGGTACAAGCGGCCGAGATGAGTTTTCTCAGAAGGGTGGCTGGCGTCTCCCTTAGGGATAGGGTGAGAAGCTCAGCCATCCGTGAGGAACTCGGATTAGAGCCGCTGCTCCTTTACTTAGAAAGGAGTCAGCTGAGGTGGTTCGGGCATCTGGCAAGGATGCCCACTGGGCGCCTCCCTTGGGAGGTGTTTCAGGCACATCCAGTGGGGAGTAGACCTCGGGGAAGACCCAGGACTAGGTGGAGAGATTATATCTCAACACTGGCCTGGGAACGCCTCGGGATCCCCCCGTCAGAGCTGGTCAATGTGGCCCGGGAAAGGGAAGTCTGGGGCCCCCTGCTTGAGCTGCTCCCCCCGCGACCCGACCCCGGATAAGCGGATGACGATGAGGAGGATTATTATAAAAAAAAATGTAAACAATAATTTATCAGTCACAGCACTCACAGCAGCCTTTCCTCTTCGGGTAATTCGAGTAATTTAATGGCAACAGCAAATTTTGCATATCAAGTAGGCTAGCAAACACCATTGCCATTCAACAGCGTGTGTGACAACAATGTGTGCTATGTTCTAAACTTCAACTCGTGTCCGCTGACTTTCTGCTTAATGTGCATGTATGCAAGGGTGTGCGGTTTCGTTTTTTTAAGTACTGGTTCGACAACCGTTTTAGCACCGGAACCGTTTAAAAAGTACCAAGTAGGCACTGGTATCGGATAAAACCCAAACGATAACCAACCCTAACTACTACTACTGTTTAGTTCTTTGGAGATGTGTTCATCCAGAGCGTCTTGCAGTCCATTTCCTTTAAAGGTCATTACGGTGTTTAGGGCCATCCTGCTCAAGGATGCCTACAGGTGAGACATCTGGAATCAATCCAAGAACCTCTGAGCTGAGAGTCAAATACCTTAGCCACTACCTTACCCCCTCCCCCACTATACTCTTATACACATACAAAGCGTAGAACAAACAAGAAAAAACTGTTGTTTTTTTTGTTTTTTACAAATTACAAATATGTATAATTAAATCATTTACTATGAAGGTATTAATATAGCATAAGTCTTTAGCATGCGTACACTAAAGTCACAAATGTGTAACAGCAAATTTGAAGTTGTGAATATTTTTCCTTCCATTGTAAACACAAAACAGGGGCCACGAGTTCCCAAGTCCTTTGTTACAGGTGCAAAAATCCTATTCTGTGCATCGCAACTTCAAAGAGTCATGCGCTTGACACTTTTGCTACAATCATTGCAGCGCAGTTGATGCAAAACACATTCACAAACCCGTGTTTCATAATCTGAGAACATGCACAAAATTTGTGCATTCCTAAACCCAAATGTGAACTAATGCATCAGAAGTTCCAAATCTGTGAAATATTTCCTAACAAATGAAATGATATAGACCAGGGGTTTTCAAAGTGTGAGAGAGTGAGCCCCCCCTCAGAGAACAAAATTCAGCTGAGCCCCCCCCCCCCAAATTTTTTTTTTTTCTAAATACCTGTGTTTTGAAAGCTATTTTAATAATTTTACACATTTTAAACATCTCTGATCATCATTTTAAAACATTTGAAACATATTTTTGAAACATTGGAAACATATTTTTTAAACATATTTTTAAAACATTTTAAACATATTTCTGAAATATTATAACATCTTTGTGCGTTTTTAAACACATTTATAAACACAAACACAATTAAACAACTTAACTGTTAAACACAATTTAACAACTTTATATACTTTTAAACTTTAACTTTTAAACATTAAATACATTTGAACATCTTAATCGTAAACTGCCAGTTTAGTCTCCTTTTAAGCTTAGTGGGAGCAATGAGTTTGCGTCTTTGACGCGCACAGGCGGCTGATGCGGGGCTGCACTGTAGAGAGGAATAAACGAAGGTCATCCTCTACCCGCAGCCTTGACCGGGTACTTGTTTTTAATCGTGGTTAACGCGGAAAAACCGCACTCACACAGGTATGTGGATGTGAAGGGGAGGAGAACCTGCATCGCTTTTTTGGAGAGGTGTGGGAACTCAGTCTTCACAGACAGCCAAAAGTGTGCAAGTGACACTTCAGTCATCTTTTGTTTCAAGTCCATATTAGAGTTGAGCTCAACAAGGGCTTCTTCCTCTTGCATGGTCAGTCTATCACAGGGTGACACTGGGAAAGAGAATGGATTTCTCACCCACTGATTTGCTAAGATCTCTTCTCCAAAATACTCTCCAAACTGCTCACGCAGCCCCTCCAAATGCGCAATGACCACCTGTTGTACAGTTCCCAGTTGGAGCTCTGCCTTCTCCACGACATCTTCCAAGGTCGGGAACATTTCCACCGAGCCCCGTTTAACACGAGCGCACCACAGGTCCAACTTTTTCCTGAATCCAGAGACTCGATCGTGTGCCAAAAATACATTGCATTCTTTGCCCTGCAGAGAGGTGTTCAGTGCGTTTATCCGTTCAAAGATATCAGAAAGATATGCTAACTTTGCAACCCAGTTCATGTCCTCCATATGCTGCAGCAGTGGAGAGCTGATTTCTGAAAGAAATAGGCGCACTTCCTCGCGCAAATCACACAAGCGGGTGAGGACCTTTCCCCGAGACAGCCAACGGACCTCGGAGTGGAACAGCAGCTGTTGGAAGTGAGCGCCCATTTCATTGCAGAGGACGGAGAAAAGACGAGAATTCATGGCGCGTGATTTAATTAGGTTGACAATTTTTACTGCCTCATCCAGGACTGCGCGCAGCTCTTTTGGCATCTTCTTGGTCGCCAAGGCCTGGCGATGGATAATACAGTGCTTCCAAACAGCGGCCGGGGCAACCGCTTGCACTTTCTTCCACACAACAGATCTGCTGACTCAGACCTTATTTGGTTAACAGTGACACTAAAGCTACGCCCAGAGAGGTATGACGAGAACCAGTGTAAAACTGACCCTGACAGTCCTACTTCATCCCTCAGTCTTCTCAGCAGGATCTGGTGGTCAACTGTGTCAAAGGCTGAGGACAGATCTAAGAGAACTAGAACAGTGCTCTTTCCCGAATCAGCAGACATCATAATGTCACTGGACACTTTCAGTAAGGCCGTCTCCGTAGAGTGAAGTTTGCGGAAACCAGACTGAAAGGTCTCATGGATGTTACCCTGATCCAGAAATAATGACAGCGGTTCAGAGACCAACTTCTCTAGGATCTTGGACAAGAGTGGCAGCTTTGAAATAGGCCTGAGGTTACTGAGGACAGTCGGGTCTAAGCCTGTTTTTTTAAGTAAAGGCTCCACTATGGCATGCTTAAATGTACTGGGAAACACACCTGTAGACTCAGCAGCTGTTGGAAGTGAGCGCCCATTTCATTGCAGAGGACGGAGAAAAGACGAGAATTCATGGCGCGTGATTTAATTAGGTTGACAATTTTTACTGCCTCATCCAGGACTGCGCGCAGCTCTTTTGGCATCTTCTTGGTCGCCAAGGCCTGGCGATGGATAATACAGTGCTTCCAAACAGCGGCCGGGGCAACCGCTTGCACTTTCTTCACCAGGCCGCTGTGTCGGCCTGTCATTGCCCTTGCCCCATCCGTACATATTCCAGAACAACGGCTCCAATCAATACGACTCTCCTGCATGAATTCATTCAAAGCCTTGAATATTTCTTCTGCTGTAGTGCGAGTTGGCAGAGGATGACAAAACAAAAACTCATCCTGGACACTGAGCTCTTCAACATAGCGCACATACACCATTAATTGCGCACAGTTAGCCACGTCGGTAGATTCATCAAGCTGAATCGAGAAGAACGGGCTCTCACGAACACCGTTCAGCACCTGTTCTTTCACGTCAGATGCCATGTCTGAGATGCGGCGCTGGACGGTGTTGTCAGATAGCGGGATGGCATTTAGCTTGGCGGCAGCAGCCTCTCCCAGCATCATGGAACACATATCTTTGGCAGCAGGTAAGATTAATGTTTCTCCGATGTTGTGGGGTTTACCTGCCTTAGCTATGCGTAACGCCACATGATATGACGCTTCAGTTGCCTTGTCATTTACATTGCTAAATGTCTGGATTACTTTCTTCTGTGACCGCAGTTCATTTAGCTTCCTATCAAAAAACTCTCGGGGCTTGGTCACCAGACTTGGGTGCTTGGTCTCAATATGACGCCGGAGTCGACATGGTCTCATACCGTCATTAGCTAGCACCTCTTTGCAAACCACACACTGTGGCAGTGGAGCATCTTCAGCTCCAGTCCATGAAAATCCCAAGTTTAAATATTCATTGTCATACTTCCTTCTTTTTTTGCTTGACCCACACTCTGTCTCCTTACTCACTGTAGCTTTAGGTACTAAAAACCGATCCATTTAACTAAAGTTAGCCAGCAATATTATTTTCCGACTCTGAACTTTCTGAGTCGAATCAGATCTGCCTTTTCAGTCCAGAGATTCGACTATTCGGCGGGGTTTGTTTACTGGCGCTGCTATGGTGACAACGATGCCGGTTTGAAACTAAAACTGTGATTCTGAAAAAAGTATAAATGCTATCAAAATTTCGTTTAGATAGAATTAAAGATACAAGTGTGTAGATTTGTTTAATAGTTTGAACGATGGTAAACGGTTGAAAAATGAATGAGTAACGATGTCTAGAAGTAGGTGTATCAGAATGGGCAAACGTCTTCAATGAAAACAGCTGAAAACGAAGCGGTATGAAACTAAAACTGTGATTCTGAAGAAATTTTAAATTATATCGAAATTCTGTTTAGGTATTATTGAAGATACAAGTGTGTAGATTTGTTAAATGGTTTGCACGAAGATAAACGGTTGTAAATTGATTTAGTTATGTGTTACTTCTACAGTTGAAGTACGACTTTCGGGTTTTTCTTCGTTTTTTTTTTTCTCACGTCACGCCCCCCCTGAAGAACTCTGGCGCCCCCCAGGGGGGGCGCGCCCCACAGTTTGAAAACCACTGATATAGACCACTATGTTCAATGAGCATTTTAATGAGCAAGCACAAGTCCATCGATACAACTGCTCGAATCTGCTGCTACGAGTCTCATCTGTTGTTTTTCTTGCGGATACTTTTGCAACACGTCTATGTGTTGCAAAAATGATTTGTATCCTATCTTTTGCTACAAGTACAGCAAAAGTTATTTGTATCTGTATGACGCAGAGCGTCCGTAGGCGGGACAAAATTGCTTCTTCTTCTTTCGTGTAACATCAGAGGTCCAACTCAGTGTCTTGTAGCCATGCCCTTGTCTCTGGTCCCACGTCAAAGAGGCCGGCTTCCGAGGGTGGTCTGTATAGGGGGCAGGTGGTCATAATATGCTCGACATTCTGTTCAGGGGCACCACACTCGCATGCAGCGCTGTCTGTCAGGCCCCACTTCTTCATTGAAGATTTGAACCGACCGACCCCAGTACGTAGACGGTTCAGCAGAGTCCATTGCCGGCGTGGAAGATCGTCTCCTGTGGCGCCATCTCCTGGATCCAAGATGTAGTGGTGGATTTGGGTTGGCCCAATTGCATCATTAACCAATGAAAGTCGCTGGCAGGGGTTGCATTTTTCAAACTACACTGGGACCATCCAAGCAAACTCTTACTTTCTGCAGACAAGAGGGAATACTACACAACGGAGTTGGGTAAGATTCAAGATTAAAGATGCTTTATTTATCCCGAGGGAAATTACTGTGCAACAGTTACAATACAAAGGTGGGAAAGTAATAGTGTTGGAGTCAAAATAGATAGAAATAAAATAAAATAAGTACAAACTAAATAAGTGAAAACGAGCGATTGGATAAAAGTTCTGGGCATAGTCAGGACCTTTTGAATGCTTTTAAAAGGAAACAAAAAAAAGTGATTTGATATACTAACAATGTTACCTGGACGGCGCTTGCCCTTCTGACTTAGCTATTTGAGGCTGAATTCAATGAAATATACCTTCAGGCAGGCATATGTAACTTCATAAAAGCGATTAGTGGTAAAAGTGGTAAAGTGATAAATATTATAGCAGCAATTGTTGGCAGCATAAATTGACCAAAGTGATGAAGTGAAAATTTAAAATTTAAGATTGGGTAAAAATAAATAAATATATAAATAAATAAATTGGGTAAAAATAAATAAATAAATAAAGTGACATTGGACTCAGGGCATAGTGTCTCCACGGTCCCTTCTGCAGCCGAAGGTAGATGCGTTAAACAGTCTGATGGCCACAGGAAGAAAAGACTACCTCTGGCGTTCTGTGTTACACCGGGGGAGGATGAGTCTATTGCTGAAGGTGCTTCTGCTCGAGGTCAGCACCTGGTGGAGAGGGTGAGCATTGTTGACCAGGATATTGTGTAGTATACACAGCATCCTCCTCTCAGACACCACCACCAAAGAGTCCAGCTGGACCCCCAGGATGGAGCTAGCCTTCCTGATGATCCTACTGATCTTCCTGGCATCTGCTGCCCTCAGCCTGCTGCCCCAGCACACAACCTCAAAAAAGATGGCACTGGCTATCATCGACTGGTAGAACATCCTCAGCATGATGTTACATACTTTGAATGACCGGAGCTTCCTCAAGAAATAGAGTTGACTCTGGCCCTTCTTGTAAACAGCCTCGGTGTTCTTGGCCCAGTCCAGTTTGTTATCCAGGTATACTCCAAGGTATTTGTAATCCTGGACAACATCCACAGTCACACCGTTGATGGAGATGGGTGTAGGGGCAGATTTCCTCCTGCGGAAATCCACCACCAGCTCCTTAGTCTTGGTGGGGTTGATAAGCAGATGATTAGTTCACACCACTCGATGAAGGAGTCAACAACGCTCCTGTACTCCTCCTCCTTCCCTGTCCGAGGTGTACAGGGAGAACAGAAAGGGGGAAAGAACAGTTCCCTGAGGAGCCCCAGTGCTGCTGACCACAGTATCAGACACACCGTCCTGCAGTCTGACATACTGCGGTCGACCTGTCAAATAGTCTGTAATCCAGGAAATCAGGTGAGGGTCCACCTGCATCGCCGTCAGCTTACTCCCCAGCAGAGCAGGCCGGATGGTGTCGAACGCACTGGAGAAGTCCAAGAACAGGATTCTCACAGGGCTTCCCGGACTGTCCAGGTGGGCGCAGGCACGGTGGAGCAGGAAGATGATGGCGTCCTCCACTCCTAGTCTCGGCTGGTAAGCAAACTGAAGAGGGTCCAATGATGAGCTGGCCAAGGGCAGAAGAAGTGACAGGACCAGCCTCTCCAGGGACTTAATCAGGTGAGACGTCAGTGCCACCGGTATGTAGTCGTTGAGGATGCTGGGACGCGCCTTCTTCGGTACAGGTACCAGGCAGGATGTCTTCCACAGTACAGGGACCCTCTCCAGACTCAGGCTCAGGTTGAAGATGTGCTGCAGAACTCCACTCAGCTGGGTTGCACATGTTTTGAGGACCCTTGGGCTGACACCGTAGGGTCCTGCTGCCTTGCCTGGGCGGAGTCTGCACAGCTCCTTCCTCACCTGCTCTGCAGTGAAGGTCTGTCTGCCGTGTGTGTTGAAGGGGGTGGGGAGAGTTGATGGTGGGGGGGAGAGAACAGCTAGGGTGTAGTCAGGAAGGAATGGAGGTGGGCAGCAGGGCTGGAGGTTTGGAGGTGGATGGTTGTAGAGGAGCTGGGGGAGGGGTATTCCGGAGCCCTCTCATCAAACCTATTGAAAAACAGGTTCAACACGTTGGCTCGTTTAGTACCACCTCCTATTGTTTGGCTGCCCGATGGTTTGTGGCCAGTGATGCTCCTCATGCCGCTCCACACGTCCTTCAGGTTGTTCTGCTGGAGTTTGCGCTCCAACTTCCTCCTGTAGCTGTCCTTACCCTGTTGGATCCTCTCCTTAAGCTTCCTCTGTACCCGCCTCATCTGCTCTCTTCTTCTCATTCAGCAGGACCTTGATGTCTCTGGTGACCCACGGCTTGTTATTGGGGAAACAGCGTACAGTCACTGTAGGAACAACACTGTCCACACAGAAGTTGATGTACCCAGTTATGCAGTCCGTGAGATCATCAAGGTCCTCTCCATGTGAATCACAGAGCAACTCCCAGTCTGTTAGTTCAAAGCAGCCTTTCAAAGCTTCATCGGTCTCCTGTGACCATCTCCTCACAGTCCTGGTGGTCACAGGTAGCCGCTGGACTTGGGGCTTACACAGGGGCTGCCGGTGGATGAGGTAATGGTCCGATTTTCCAAGAGGGGGAAGGGCAGTGGAGCTGTAAGCATCCTTAACATTTGCATACAGAAGGCCCAGTGTTTCTTGTTTTCCCTGGTAGGACAGTCAACAAACTGCTTGAAAGTGGGCAGTGTTGCAGCCAGAGTGATGTGATTGAAGTCCCCAGATATCGCAAAGAATGCGTCAGGGTGCCGTGTCTGGAGTCCCGCGACGACGGTGTGGATGACGTCACTCGCGTGCACCGCGTTTGCAGTCGGAGGAATGTAAACAACCAGGAATATCACGTGTGAGAACTCCCTCGGCAGATAATATGGCCGCAGACTCACGGCAAGCAGTTCAATGTCCGGGCTGCACACCCGCTCCTTCACCATGACGGGACCATGATGACACCACTTGTTGTTAATAAGAATAGCAAGTCCACCACCTTTCCTCTTGCCACTCTCTCTGTGATTCTTGTTCGCCCGAACAGTCTGAAAGCCGTCCACAGTAGGGCTGAACGATTTCAGGAAAAGATTGAATTGCGATTTTTCTGGCAGATATTGCGATTTCGATTTTCTTCACGATTTTCTTCAAATCAAGCTTCAGTGCAATATTCACAATGTACAGTAATATTTACAAACATGACATCATACCATTAAAACATTACATGCTATTACTCTAACTAAAGTTAAAAAATAATTTTAAATGTATTTATTAAAGGTTGCATAGGTGATTTGCTTTTTTGGCCATTTTTGCAAAATTACTTGAAATCCTTATCATAACCCGCTTACAGCCACTGAGTTAGAAGTACTGACATGAAAATTAAACTTGTCAATCATCTGTGGAACGTGCAGGGCTCGAAAAACTCCAGCCAATCATATCCATTGCCACCGAGTTTCATTGGACAGTAAGTACGTCAATCAAACGGTCGTACTGCACTCCCCCTCCCCCCCTCCCCCGCGCCCCGCGCGCGACCCCTTCGTGCAGTACTCGTGACCCAGAGCTCCTGTTTGTTGTTATCCTGCGGTATCTACTGGAACTAGTTAATCCACATTTGGACCTAGCAGTAGAAGACAATTTCCATGGCAGACAAGACGCCACAATCCCCACCACCACCACCACCACCAGCAAAGAGAAGGAAAACTCTTTTTCAGAGAGTAATTGATAATAAAAACGCTGAAAGAGAAAAACTGAAATCAAGAATAATCCTAGGCGCTGCTTTTGAACGTTGGCGGCAACTGAAGGACGAGAAGGGTCTAAAAACCGATGCTTGTGTGGCGGTTGACCTAGTTTCAAAGTTTATACCGTTTATACTCGGTAATACCGGTGTTGAGACGAGTGTAGCCTATTACTCGGTGTGAAAATGTCCACACCGCGGCAACCCTAGTGAAAACCAGGACTTCCAATACAATTATATGAAACAAACATACATTTTCTAAAAATAGTATTGATTTATGTGACCGTTTAATGTTTATAACATCTGGTGCAACCATAGCCGCGAGAACGTATTCTCAGCAGGGGGTGCTGTGAAAAAAAACCCCGGCCTGCACTAGACTCGCAACTCGCCACATTGATAAAAAAGATATATAGCAGCGCAGCTCAATTACACCAGTGCATGCGCGCACAGTTGAAAATCGATCGTTGTGTTCACTTCCTTCACACCATGGTTCACATCCAGCTGCTCACAGAACAAGTTTAGCGCACCACCGCTACCCTCACACTTTTTCATATAACCTTTTTTCAGCACTAGGACATATGAGCATTAAATAAATGCTGCGTCTCAACATGCCTTGGACAGCAGCGAGGATGACTCGCTTTGCCACGGGCCGAAACAGTTCGGAGCGACCACAGCCAGAGCGAACACAGCGGGGCAGAGGAGTGTCAGGAAGTCTTTGGTGTACACATCACTACGGCCTATTTGCACTACTGTTTAGTGGCAATGCAGTGTTTTATTCTATGCCTTTTTATTTTCGTATATTATTTCAATTAATACAATTTATTTATTCATGAAATCAAGATCTGGGCTTCAAATCTTTTTTCCAAATATAGGTCGTATTACAATGGGGTTTGTGTTTATATTCGGACCAATACGGTACAGCGGATGCTCACATGACGTTAAGCATTTCCTGGTGCATAATGTGACGCTTCAGAACCTAAAATCCCGTTTCTCCCCGTTGATACGACAACACATAACCGGCGTTTTCAGAAATCTCCACTTTGGTTTTTAGAAATGATCGTTTTCTGTGATAAGACAGGGCCTCGGACAGGGGGTGTTGCAGCACCCCCAAAACCCCTACTTCCCGCGGTACTGGGTGCAATTTACAGCTGAATGTAGTGCCATGTTGTTAAACGAAAACCTACGCTAGCCTGGCTCGCTCTCGCGCATCTCTGTTCGCGCTCGTGCATGATTGCGCGTCCAAGTACTTCGAATGGGTGGAGTCAGAGTCAGCGTTGAAGGGGAGGGGGTAGGACCATTTGAGTTGTGTATTTTCAAAATCTGCTGGCGTTTCGCAAATCGCGTACCCAACCTTTAAGAAACATGCATGTAAACTAAAGTCCTTGACCAACTGCAGTTGTTACAAATGAACTAAAAGAGCCATCTTTGACTGTCTTAACTTAGAAAAGTACTACTACTTTTTAGCTGTTTTTTTAAGACAGTCAAAGATGGCTCTTTTAGTTAATTCGTGCATCAGAGTATAACAACAAAGGGAGAGACTTCGGAGAACCCAACGCAGTCTATTCATAATATTGTAATGACCACGGAAGAGGCAGTGAATGAAGTATTGAATAGACAGAGATTTATTAGCTCGGCCTACCTAATAAACCATTGGAACACACAAGACCGGAAACATAGCAACGCCGGTAAACAAACCCCGAGAAGCCCAATCCCTATGACAGCTACGGCCATCCGGAGGCGCACAAAGTTTTTGTCCGTGATATTATAGATAGAAATATTATATTACATACTATTATATTATATATAGAGCTCCGGGAGTCGCAAACGGAAACATTCACTTTCTCCTCCATGCTGCAGTTCACCCCGGACTGAACTGCACTGAGTTTGACGGTTGAACGCTGATTGGCTGTTACGTTACACATGTGACTCAGTGGCCACGCTGTTGAACGCATGTTAACGCTGTTAACCATAGCAACGCCGGTAAACAAACGCCGGTAAACAAACCCCTCGAAGAGAGCTCCCAGCCCTACGGCCATCCGGAGGCTCACACAGCTTTTGGCCGTGATATTATATATACAATTAGATTATATTAATTCGCCCGAATCGCGTCTCTACTTGACGCGTGAACGCACAGTAAGACTGAAAAAAACGTGTCTTTGGCAATCCCGAGATCGCGTTGTCTGAAATCGTGATTTCGATCAGAAAACGATAAATCGTTCAGCCCTAGTCCACAGTAACATTAACGTCCGGAATGTCCTCATGGAGCCACGTCTCCGTGAAACACAGCACACTGCTCTCACGATACACCCGCAGAGTCCTCACCAAGCCTGCCAGCTCGTCCGTCTTATTAGCCGCTTCTTTTCTCAGTGTTTACGTCCAGCCTTACATCCCCTGAACTTCCTCCTCAGTTCTCTGGGGATTTCAGGTCTCTCCCGCATCAGTGCCGATGGTTGTAGCGACAACAGCTGATCTCGGGTGTAAACAATAGATACGCCGCATTGTTGCGCCCCAACGGAGACGCGGTCGGGAAAAATTGTCCCAAGAATGAGACACACGGACAAAAAACACGAAAAAAATGTTCCTAAACATAGTTGGCTGAGGTTAGTACAACAACTTACTAAAGAAAAAAAACGGTAATAGAAAACAATAAATATGAAACAAATAGCTAAAAGGGAAGAAAAGAGAGAGAGCAACTGTTGCTGGCTGCCGCTCGATGGTTAGGATACGCCATTATAACTTCGAGGCATTGATAACTTCGTAAGTGCACAGATTGTTTATGGTTAGGATACGCCATTATAACTTCGAGGCATTGATAACTTCGTAAGTGCACAGATTGTTTATTAATAAGGACATTATATACACACAATACCAGCAGTAGTTCACCCGTCTACGCCATCTTGTCTTTAAGATTCGATAAGTAGATTGAAGGACACAGAGACTGTGCCATCCGTCAACAACACGCAAGCGTTGTGTTCACCAATCTACTTATCGAGTCTTAAAAACAAGATGTCCTTTTAATAAACAATCTGTACACTTACAAAGTTATCAATGCCTCGTTTTATATGTTAAGACCCTTATTATACTACCAAAGAAGTGTCAGGCTACTTCTAGCCTGTTCAGTGGTTTAAAATAACGATTTCATTTTACCATAACACATGCCCCCATCGTTCCAAGTTTATAGCGTTTTGGTAGAATTGGCTAAAAACAGCCAACTTAAAAATGCGTCTATACGCGCTTTTTTGCTCCCAAACAAACATTCAAACTCGTTATCATACTAAACATATCCAAGATCCATTTTACACCGGATTTCTACTTTAACATGCCGCAAGTGTCCTTCAATGTATTTTAATGTTCTGCTTGGATGGTCCCAGTGTAGAAAAATGAGCCCCCTGCCGGCTAGCCTGGCTCCGCCCGCCTAAGTACTTCCGCTCAATTTGAATTTCCCTTCAGTACTAGGTCTGGACCTGCTGTATGTAATTTGGTTTTCTGGGGCCGCCACAGCGGCGCCAAATCAGCGAACAGAGGGCGTGTCTGAGAACAATGACGATGGCGTGTTGTCAACGATTAGACCCAGCTTCGATCAATAAATCATATGCATCTTTATTTTTCAATGTAAAAAATTCAAAATCAAATTTTCAACGTTAAAAATTAAACGAAAAAATAATGGAAACTACCCCAAATTCCACATGCCAAATTCAGCTGCAAAATCCAATGTCTAAAAATTCAGTGTTAACATCCGGCGACCCAAGTCAAGCAAGGAGAGCGGGAATAAGAGCGTCACTCGCTGGTTCTTTCTTTCTTGATACAAACGTTAATTCTAAGCAGCATTTTACAGAGTAGCCTATAAAAGGAAATGCTCAAAGGTAAATCAACGTCATTAAACACTGACTGTTGCTTTTTATGGGGAGAGAAGCCACGAACAGTGTGACCCTAGGGGGCGCTGTTGCACATTTTCTGCAACATGCAAGAGTTTGAAGCGTAGACAGGCATGAAGTCGTTCACGTGCGGAACTTGCCCAAGCTTAAAACTTAAAGTGTAATTCCGGCACAAATTGAACCCAGGATCTTTGTTTTGGCATGAAAACCCATCAAATAAGCCTTCCAGATACCTTTTTAATTGAAAATCAAGTATTATAATTTGCCGGGCGCAATGTTTGGCGTCCATGTTGTTGGCTTGGGGCATTGAGTTTCGCTTCTAAATCTGCATTTTTTAACCACTAATATTGTTAAAAATAGCACCAAACCTCTGCAGTAGCATGACTAGGGTCCCTACACATAAAGAGAAGCACAAACAACTTAGTTTGCTTTTATTTAAAAAGACAGTTTAACAAGCATTACCGGTAGGTCCGTGTTTACAGTCGAATGCCGAATGCGCCGGAGTTCAGTTCAAGGAGGAAAGTGTTGTAATTTATAATTTATATAATTTATATTCATAAATAATATATAGCAAGTGTTGACACGTAAATGAAAGGAATTGCATATGTAAGTTACAGTTACAAAATAATTGTTTGCTATAATCAAGCATGGCACGTTGTTGACGAAAGACGCACACGCGATTTCGTGACTCCCCCACACCAATTGTGAACAATCATATACAACACGAAAAATAAGCTAACAACTTTACCTCAAGTCTATCCGTAGCCACTTGCTGCACTCGAGGGATTGCATTCCTCATCAATGAAACTCCTTTTGGGTTCTTTGGGTCAGCAGCTCTTTTGGGAATGATGAAGTCGTCCTTATCAAAATGAGCACATTCAGAACAATAAGCCACTGGTCTACCAGAGATCGGTCATTGTACCGCAATGGCAGTCTATGGAAAGTTTCTGGAGTGTAACTTTTCATTTTTTTTTCGCAGCCGGGGACCCTAACCATAAAACACAAACATGAACCATCTCTCTCTTGACCTTCAAGCTGTAGATGGGTAGTCTTCTCCGGTGATTGAGCTGTCCATCACTCTATGAGTCAATCACGTGTGCTGTGCTTCTTCCGTCAACAATGTGCCATGCTTGATTGTAGCAAACAATTATTTTGTAACTGTAGTTACTTATGCAATTCCTTTGATTGACGCGTCAACACTTGCAATATATTTTTTATAAATATATATTACATAAATTATAAATTCCAAAACTTTCCTCCTTGAACAGAACTCCGGGCGCATTCGGCAATCGACTTGTGTGGACTTCGGGTTTGCAAACTAAGTTATTTGTGCTTCTTTTTATGTGCAGGGACCCTAGTCATGCTACTGCAGGGGTTTGGTGCTATTTTTAACAATATTAGTGGTTCAAAAATGCAGATTTAGAAGCGAAACTCAATGCCCCAAGCCAACAACATGGACGCCAAACATTGCGCCCGGCAAACTATAATACTGTATTTTCAATTAAAAAGGTATCTGGAAGGCTTATTTGATGGGTTTTCATGCCAAAACAAAGATCCTGGGTTCAATTTGCGCCGGAATTTAACTTTAACTTTAACTTTACACTTTAACGTTTGTATCGTCATCGAGCACACGGATTGGGGGTATTCTTTTAGTGACACTGGATGCACGTTAAGTGGCTGGAGCAGTTGATATGCCTCTGTGGTGGCATAACAAGAGCGCAACGAGCGCGCAGAGCCAAAATTATTCTGCACTGAGTGACACAATACAGATATGAGTATGACAAATAAAAAGCAGGTTGCTGTCGGGCGCCTCTTCCCGAGGCATGCCGTGCTTCCACTGGAACTACAGGCTGCTGCCGCTTCAGTGGCGCAATACTGTCGGCTCTGCGCTCTCGTTCCAGAGTGGACGGCGGGCTTCAGCATCACATCACAGATCGCCCCAGCATCACACCAGACGTAGGCAAAGTGACGCCGGTGGATGGCCCCAAATTCGTGCCCTAATAAATTGGGCTCCTTGACCCACAACAATTACTATTACGTTGCATGTAAATCCAGCCAATTCACTGCAATCACACACACACTTCACATACAGGCATTAGTTCATCGTTTACTTCATACTGCAGTAAAAAAAACAAAAATGCTCTTATTCCCGCTCTCCTTGTGTAACAGCGATCTAGCATTTAGGATCGATTGCTCTTCCTTGGGTCCCCGGCTGTTAACACTGAATTTTCTGACATGGAAATTTGTAGCTGAATTTGGCATGTTGAGTTGGGAGACGTTGAAAATATTTACGTTGAATTTTTTAACGTTGAATATTTGATTTTGAATTTTTAACATTGAACATTTGCTACACTTGTACCACATAGACGTATTGCAACAAAAACAACAGCTGAGACTCGTAGCAGCAGATTTGGGCAGTTGCATCGATGGACTTGTGCTCGCTCATTAAAATGCTCATTGAACACAGCGATCTATATAATTTAATCTGTGAGGAAAAATTTCACAGATGTGCAACTTCTGATGCATTAGTTCACATTTGGGTTTACGAATGCACAATTTTTGTGCATGTTCTCAGATTATGAAACACGGGTGTGTGAATGTGTTTTGCACCAACTCTGCTGGAATGATTGTAGCAAAAGTGTCAAGTGCATGACTCTTTGAAGTTGCGATGCACAGAATAGGATTTGTGCACCTGTAACAAAGGACTTGTGAACTCGTAGCCCCTATTTTGTGTCGGTGTGAACCGGTATACCGACCAGCAATTAACGCAAGTTGACGCAGCAACACCATTGGGGCGGGGCAGGGGGCGTTAAAAAAAAGTTATCAGATTATCCGATCTCGTTACTACCATTTACGTCGGAACCGGTGCCCAATTGGAACAGAGTGTCGGTGCTCAACCCTACTAATCAGTGGTGGTGAGGGGCCAGACCATCCATGGCCAAATATGGGCATGGACCTCTGCAGTGACGTCAGGGTTCGATCTTGAAATGTCCACAGCCAAACTACAGCTTGGCTGTGGACATTGCTTCCTTGAGCAAATGAAGCCCCGCCTACATACTTAACGACATCCGAATTGACCACTGCGGGACCAAAAGCCTGCTGATCGATTGATAGACCTGATCTCCAAACCCATCAGGAACGTGTCCTGCTCCGTGCCTAGACGCTTAAAAGAGATCCCAGAGTTAAAAAGTTGTTTGTAACAGCAGCAGTAGACAGTGTCAAGCGGCATTGGTGCTAATTGCTAATTTTGGACGGTGTTAATGAGCGTGTTGATGTGGTTGTCAGCAGGGCTGAACAGATGGACCACGATGCAGTAAGGCAGACCGTATGGTGGCCGCGCGGCGTAGGCCTATATTTTGTACCATACCGAACCGGTGACATCAGTGTCAAAATTGTTGGTTATGGTTATGATGATATTGTTGAATGTTCATTATGTGAAAAGAAATGGGATACTACCTGCAGTCTACCCAATGTTTTTATCCAATGCTCATGTGTGGCCAATAGACTGTATACTGAGATCATCATTACACTCATGCCTTCACACAGTCACTGTATTCTGTCCACTGTCCGGCTCTCCTCTGTCTGTTTCTTATCTTCCTGTATCTCCTCTCTTTGCTCTGTATCTCCTTTAACTCTTCTCTCTGTTCCTCCTCTCTCCTTTTCTCCAATCTCCTAATCTACCCCTTGCTAAACGACCTAGAAAAGCATGTCTGAATGTCTAATCAAGTGCTACTACACGTTCACACACGTTTCTGTTATTAGAGAAGCATCTTAAAAAGGGCAAAGGGGAGGGAGAGCTTTCTGAGAAAACTTTCTGCCAGAGTAAGCGTGTTCTTTATTTCCCTACGAAGTGATGACATGAACCAACATCATCCATGCCTGTTTGTTGTGTCTTTATACCCGAGATTGCATTGTAAGAGAAAAATACGCTTTGTAACACGCAGTACAGCAACTCAATAAACATAACTCAGTAGCGAAGAGCTGTGTACAATTAGTGGTAATATTATCGTCACTGATTGAATGCATAGGGTTTTGGTCTTTGGACTTACTTTGTAATAGAGTCTTGTGTTTATATCTTTGGGAGGAGAGACGCTCCATGGACGCCCTGGTCGTAAGATTGAACTGTACTGATGTTTTGTAGTCAGTACCGGAATACATCACCAGTGTTTTATGAAGGGCTGTGTGTGTGTGTGTGTGTGTGTGTGTGTGTGTGTGTGTGTGTGTGTTTCCTTCTATGTCAAAACAAATCCATCATGACTATTAGTCGACCCAGTCGTCATAAACCGTGAAGGAAATTTCAGACACAAGTTTCACAAATCTTTAAGTTTTGGTCTGTTTCTACTTTTAATTCTTGTTTTATTTGTTATACACTGTGCAAACCTCAATGATTATGCTTACTTTTAGTTCTGTGATAGTTTCCACCAATTGACACACATGTCAGATTTAGCATGTACTTTTTGCGTTGTGTTAAACCCACACCAGAGCAATATTTCTATCTGCTTTTAACACTTCTAAATTACAACTTTGTGTTATAGCCATTCAGCTATAACACATATAGTATATCAACATTTTGAAACCTGAGACGTGTTTAGTTTAAAGAGCCCATGCCATTAAAATCACATTTTTCCTGTTGTTTGTTAAATAACATAGGTCTGAATAAGTTTGTGAGCTGTGGTAAGTTTGAAATCTATGCAGTTTGTCTGCTGAATGCAATAGGCAATGAAAGGAAAAAGGCAGAAGAAATGAGCCAATCTGGATAAGGTGACACTGTGACGTAGCGTTGTCAAACTATTATTCATGGCCCTGCCCACTTGGTTGGTTCGTAACCACCCACAAGAATTCTGAAGGAGTCGTGATTGAGCTAGTGCTAAATGCTAATACGTGTATGGTAGTTGCTTAGTTCGTGTAACAGGCTAGTTACAGAATTTTGAATGCAATGGCAGAACGACATCGAAGTACATGAACTGCGACATGCTGCCTTCCGCCGGTTGCCGCGGCGCGAGGCACCACCGCCGCGAAGCACCACCGCCCGGCAGCGGGCAGCCGGGCGGTGGTGCCTTGCGCCGGCAGCAGGCAGCGCGCGGTTCTGTCTACTACAGATTGATGTGGAAGTGGAAGAACCAGAGACGTCGGAGAACCCGACGAAGTCCTTTGTGATTCATTATATCGTCTGGACGTGCACACAGCTTTTGGCCGTGATAATATGTATTATTTGATATAGATATCTATGTATTATATGATATTATTTAGATATAGAGCTCCAGGACTGTAACGCAAGTGTTGTACACTTCCTTGTTATTTGGATAACCGTTCTGCTGTTGGTGTTATGGCATAACACGTCGGACTCTCGTCTATGGTATTTCTACAACTAGACCCGTAGTGGGGGTTATCTCAGCCATGGTTGAGAATGAATTGGGGGAAAGGAACTTTGGCTTTGACTCCCTGAAGTCATGAACCACGACATGGAGGAGAAAGGGATTGTTGACCGCGGTCGTCTCCCGCCGGAGCCTGGCTGCCGATGGACCACCGCCTCGGCTTCAGGATGCGGTGATTAGCGCAGACCGCTGCCGAGGCGGCGGGAAGCAGGGCTCAAGCGGGATACATTTGCGGCCAACAATCCCTTTCTCCTCCATGTCGTGGTTCATGTAGCCTACTTCAGGGAGTCAAAGCCAAAGTTCCTTTCCCCCAATTCATTCTCAACCATGGCTGATATAACCCCCACTACGAGTCTCGTTGTAGAAATACCAGAGACGAGAGTCCGACGAGTTATGCCATAACACCAACAGCAGAACGGTTATCCAAATAACAAGGAAGTGTACAACACTTGCGTTACAGACCTGGAGCTCTGCTCTATATCTAAATAATATCATATAATACATAGATATCTATATCAAATAATACATCACGGCCAAAAGCTGTGTGCGCGTCCAGACGATATAATGAATCACAAAGGACTTCGTCGGGTTCTCCGACGTCTCTGGTTCTTCCACTTCCACATCAATCTGAAGTAGACGCGGTCGTTTGAGATTCATAATGGCCTATCGTCTGGAGGCTCACACAGCTTTTGGCCGTGATAATATATATTATATGATATAGATATCTATGCATAATATGGGTTTCTAAGAGCCATTGCGATACATCCACCGTAAACAGAGCGCATGGTACCGTGGCTACAAGCTGCTCAGGGCCAGGTGATAATATTGTATATTATATGATACAGATATCTATGTATAATATGGGTTTCTACGAGCCATTGCGATACATCCACCGTAAACAGAGCGCATGGTACTGTCAGTGGCTACAAGCTGCTCAGGGCCACACCCCCACCCCCCTCCATGACCTGCCTTGACACGCCCACCGTATACAGAGCGCATGGTAGTGGCTACAAGCTGTTCAGGGCCACACCCCCACCCCCCTCCTTGACGTGCCTTGACACGCCCACCGAAACAGCGCGTTTGGGGGAAGCTCAATGTGCGACTGTTTCGGAGTGACTGTAACTCTGCACCACAGCTGAATTTCGGGGACGTCTTTGAATACTGTGTTTGTGGCCCACTAATACCTTTATTAAAGCATCATAAAATAGAATGGCATGGGATCTTTAATATTGTTTAGTAAGGCTATTGTTTAAGAGAAGGCTATTTTGTAATTGGCCTATTTTGTAGATTAAAAAAAGTATACAAGCTGCTCTTGAAATGTTTGATCCTTAAATACACAACCGCAGAGCAGTGCTATGCTGCTTCAGCTTTGATATCGGGGTTCCTACTGGGCGGTCATTACTCTGCGGGGGAAATCAGAAATAGAATCTTGTTTCTATAATGCAGCTCTTTGCTTATTTGATGCATTGTATGTACTCATCTCTCCCAGTACCGTTAAGATTAAAATAAAAAACTCATGGTTGCTTCATGGTTGCTTCATGGTTGAATGCACTTATTGTATGTCGCTTTGAACCAAAGCGGGAGCTAAATTAATGTAATGTATTGCAACTCCACCTATCTGGGCCAGCCAGTAAACGTTGGGGAATTAACCTATCTAGTTTCAACAACAATAAAGACTATAAAACTACAATATATACATTTATATATAAACTATAATAACAATAGAAGCCTGGGCTTATCATCACAAAAAATGTGATTCCTCGACACAAACCGACGCTGAATAAGTAGAGTAATTCTGGATTTCTCACGCCACTTTCGAGCCGACCGATCTCCTGTGTGTGTGCATTTGACCTTACCTGCACAAAGGTGAATTCACGCCAGTTCAGGGCGTCGGCCACCGAGGGCAGGGAGGCGATGGCCAGCAGGGAGAGCAGACAGAGAGCCATGATGCCCGTGGAGAGGTACAGCTCCATCCTCCACACCTCATCCTCCTGCCAGGAGTCCGCCACCCCCTCCTTCACCTGGGGAGGAGAGAGGGATGGAAGAGCAAGAGAGGAGAGAAAGAGGAGAGAGGAGAGGGAGAAGAAAAAAATAGGAAAAGCGAGAGGGAGAACTCAAATGTCATTAAATAAATTAGATGCATTTTTTGTACTTACAATCTACGTAAAGCATTCAACTGTTCCTCTTTCTATTCAATATATCTTTCTTCCAAACTAGCCAGTGGACACACACCCAGAGCCATAACAACAATGAGGAGAATCAGGAAAACTATTTCTTGATTACCTCATAGTTTGTCATTTCCTTCTGGGTTTTTCCTATTCCTTCTGTTTTGTTTCTCTCTCAAAACAGTGAATCAAAAAAAGGAGACGGACCAGAGGAAGAGACACATGAATCACATTTTGAAGTGGAAACCTGACACACACGGTCATGCAGACAAACCAATGTCTTGTTCTTTTTATTCAAGACCATAGACTTTCAATAAGGCTATTTGCGTCCATTGTGTATTTACAACATTTACAAGTTGTAAAGACATTAATAGCCTTATTAGCCTTATTATTAGTACTTGTTCCCTTTGAAATCCTTTTGAAACAACACTGCGGTCACTCAGAGTTGCATATGCATGCTGTCCTTGAAAATTTCTTCTACCTCCATTGCCTGCATTAGCAAATTAAAGAAAATCAATGCATAAACGATTTATATCAGAAAAGCCTTACTAACTGACGTCATTTGGTAAATTAATATTCATGGCCTCGCCCATCTTGGCTTGCGACGGCCCACGGGAAGACACTATTGATTTTGCGGCCAGGTGAAACAGACCCCATCTCGGCAGGTAGGAGGTAACGCAAACATGCAAACATTTCGGAACAAGTTCCTGCCTGTGCTATTTGTGGCGACAACAAATCAACGTTGCATCTCTTGGCCAAGAAAGAAGAGTTGAGGAAGAAATGGTTGAATGTGACATTACCACTATTTCAACATTTAGTTTTGCGCATATTGAAGAGGCTAAAATACTGGCACCACTTCTTTCTGTATTCAATCAACCCCCAAGGAGCCCAGTGGTGTTGTTGTGGCTCAACCAGTGTTTTGTTATGAGTAAGAAGTTTAATGCTACAGGTAAAGAATACATGCTTTACATTTAGTCAGCATTACAGAATTATGTGTTCCAGGAATGTGCATTTCCTATGCGTTTCTATTCAGGACGTGTTCACTTTAAGACGGTTGGTTCCAATCGGCCTATCGCATGGCTCCAGGAAGTAAACACTCAGTGGCGTCTAGCTGGTTCAGCGTTTCATTCAAATCTGTTAAATCCATAACAATTTAATTGCATCTGTGCATCCATTAAACCTGTGGAAGTGAGAATTACGTTTGCATGGTCTTGGTGTTTTTGGGAAAGAGTTTAGCTGGCCATCAGGGTATTAGCAGACATACCGAGGACGGCACAACCAGAAACCCCCAAAGGAGCCCAGGGCCCAGTTTCCCGATAACGATGGATCTTCGCTCGTACGATCATTCTCACGATGGATCTTGTGAACCATCGTTCATTTCTTTGGAGCGTTTCTCGAAACTCCTCTTAAGGCAAGGCAAGGCAACTTTATTTATATAGCACTTTTCATACACAAGGCAGACTCAAAGTGCTTCACATATAAACATTGTCATACAATAAAATAAAATAATAGATAAGTAAAAGAAAAACATATGCAAAGAAATGGGTAAAATAGAAAAAGGCATTTTAGTATTAAAATAGAAAATAAAGGCAAAGTTAAAAAAGCTTTTTAGAAAGTGCAATGTATTTAAGATTTTAGCAGAAAGCTATAGCAAACATAAAAGTCTTCAGTCTTGTTTTAAAGGTGCTCAGAGTTGGGGCAAGTCTTAAATCCTCTGGGAGTTTATTCCAGCTATTTGTTACTAAAAAAATAGGATTTAGTAACTAAATCCTGCTTTCCCATGTTTTGTGTTTACTCTGGGGATAATTAACAGATTGGTCTCAGAGGATCTTAGTGTAGGGCTGTCACGGTTGAGGAATTTTCACCGCGGTGAAGACAGGGGGCGCAATATCGCGGTATGCGATAATATTGCAAAAAAAAAATCCCCGCAAAGCACGGCCTCTTGGGGCTTATTGCTTAATTTAAAAAAGGTTATTAAAAAAAAGACGAGGCAATTTTATAACACTTCTTATTTATTGAATGCAGATCAAAGGGCGGTAACGGCACAGATGCAAGTTGTTTCTCCTGATTGAACTTAAAAACTAAATTCAGGAGAAGGCTGAACGTTTAAATGCATAAAATAAAATAAATAATAAATAAATAAAATAATTGCCCGTTTTGTTTTTTAAAAATTAAGTAGCCTATACAAAATAAGAGAAACCAGGCACTACAATTTCACACACACACACACACACACACACACACACACACACACACACACACACACACACACACACACACACACACACACACACACACACACACACACACACACACACACACACGCACACGCGATGATTTATAACTCGGTCATGTCCTTGTTACGAGCAAGGAAAACCAGCATGTTAACCTTATGCGGTTTGAGACAGGATCTGAGAGGGGTGACAACATTTCCAGCGACACTGAAAACCCTCTCGGATGGTGTGCTTGTTGCGCAAATACACATGTACTTGCGTGTCACTTTGGAGAGCAAGGGAAATCTCTCCTGGTTGTTGCACCACCATGCCAGGGGGTTGTCATTAGAGTCGATGGGTTCCTCCTGCAGGTAGCGAGTGAGCTCCAGGTCGGCTCTGGCTCTCTTCGGGACGGTTGCAGACGTGCTTGTCCGTGACTTCAGCAGGTCTCCGAGCGTTCTTTTTTTGGTGGGTGGTGGCACCGCTGTCTGCACCAAGGACTCTGGCTGGTCAGCAGCTGACGCACTGGCACCGCTCTCTCTGTCTTCCGTGTCCAACATTTCATTGATCAGCGCGCACTTTGTCTCCTCTTCCGCATACTCATCGAAATTGTTGCCCCGATATCTTGGGTCCAGCAAGCAGGACTTTGCCAAAGTTGCTTGTAGAGCAGCTGGTCTGTACTTCTCCTCGAGAACACTGCACATCTTCCGCTTGATGTCTGAGGTCAGAGTGGTGTCCTCGTCTGATGGTTTTAAGACATCTTCCGTGAGGAGTTTCAGGACAGGTTTAATTGATGAGACCGTGACGTAGTTCTCGCCAGACAGCAGATCCGTAAAATCAGCCGCTGGCTTTAACGCCGCGTTCACCGACTCCAAAACGGCAATGTCCTGCCAGCTGGGGATGAGATGCTGATGCCGCCGATCATCCAAAACTCGTTTTATGGCGGGGATTTGCTCCAAGACTCGGTCCACCATTTTTTGTTTGGAGCCCCATCTTGTTGGACAGTCCTGCATGGACGGATTAATATAATTTTTGAACTGAAATAACACCAGCTTATTATTATTTCTAAATAAAAGTCAACATTTACCATTATATTTCGTTTCAGTGTATTTTTTTCTAAACGAAAAATATTTTTTAAGCATCTCAAAAAGCAAATAATCACAGCAAGACGGGAAAATAGCCTGTCGGCTGCAAGTGCGTTTCAACTAGGTGTTTATTTTGACGAATCATAATATGGAGGCTCAATGATAGGCCAATTGTGTTATTAAGTGGACTTACAGTGGGTTACAATTAAAAATAACTTCTGAAAGCTAGCTTACCATTATGAGTACGTGCTGCGGGGTTTGAAGCTCCGCTTGCGCTTTCGCCAGATCCCTCCTCTTCAGCCAGCTCTGGGAGAACGCACCCACTAAGGTATGGCACTGGCCCATTGCTCGCGATGTGCGATCTTTAACGCTTGCCATTGCGTTTGTCACTGCCAAGTGTAGATTGTGTCCGAAGCAGTTCAGCCACGTCCAGCCCAATTGTCTCACTGCTGCCACGATGTTTGCCCCGTTATCTGTCGTTACGCACGCCAGCTTCTTCTCATCCAGGGACCACTCATCAAATGCGCTGCGTAGAGCCTCTGCGATGTTGTCAGATGTGTGATTCAGGGGCATAAACACTGTTTCGAGGCAGCGTGATTTTAGAGTCCAGTCTGTGGTCAGGTAATGAACAGTAAGACTCATGTAAGGAGTCATGTTCACACTTGACCACATGTCAGTGGTGGCAGAGAAAAAGTCCACACTTCTGAGCTCACTCTGAACTGATGCTCTTACTGAATTGTACATTTTAGGCACAGCAGTTTCTGAGAAGTAGGTTTTTCCTGGCAACTCATATTGCTTATCAAATTTCTCGAGCAGTGACTTGAAAGAAGGTTTCTGTACAGTGGAAAACGGCACCATCTCCTCAACTAGATACCTTGTAACAGCGCCTGTTAGGCGTTTATGTCTGTCACTGTCTCTGCTGTATTTGCCGACTCGAGAAAAGGCTTCGGCGACTCCAAGCTGTCGGCTAGCACCGACATGAGCTGCTCCGCTACCCTGTGTGGCAATCCGCGCCGCAATAGATGGATGGTAGCTTGATAGGTGAGCCCTTAAATTTGTTGTATTTCCACGTTTAACTTGAACCGATTTGCGGCAGATTTTACAGATGGCCACATCTAAATTGGCTGGTTCCCCCTTTTCATTTGGCTGAAAGCCGAAATGCTCCCAAAGGGACGAGGTACAATTTTTTTTTGATACGAGTGCTGCCATTCTTTCATTCATTCACTTTTTTTTAGACGTTTGCTTTGGCGGGAGCAGGTTACTACTAACTAAATGAAGTAAGGAATAATCACAGAGGCCGGGCAATCGTCTCGGGCGGTAACCTTCCGCGAGCCGGGCATATCAAACTGTTTATTGCCCTGCCTTGAGGTGATTATTCCGTTTATTCTACTTCGCGCCGGCCAACATAATAAAACAATTCATATACTTTAATAATTAGCCTTTTTCTTATTCGTATTGCATGCTTATTAAATGTATGCTCTGTTTAAGTTCATCTCCCTCGAAAAGTAGTTCCCTTTAGAACTACGGTGAATAACGTTAGCTCAACTGTAGGTAACGCGTTTCTATAGCAACCACACAAGGTTGTGCTCAGTCAGCAGCAAGTAGAACCGACAAGTCAGCGGGCAATATGCCGGATTAATGCACCCCTCCCAGCCAATCAGAATCGAGCATTCTTAAATGAAGTAGAGTAATGAACGTTAATGAATGGGTATCATGGCAACGCACGTTTCATTCTAGAATTCCACGGTCAGTTTCATGAACGCGCAACCCGCACCAGGTCATATGCGGTGATCGCGGTGGCCCATTATCTACCGCGGTGTGCTCTAAATATCGCGATATTTCATTTTTGCGATTATTGCGACAGCCCTATCTTAGTGGTCTAGAAGGCTGATGTAGTGGAAGCATATCAGTTAAATATTTTGGGCCTAAATCATGTAGGGATTTATAGATTAGCAACATGATTTTAAAATAAATTCTCTGACCTACAGGAAGCCAATGTAACGATTTCAGAATTGGAGTAATATGATCACATTTTTTGGTCTTTGTTAGAACTCTAGCAGCAGCATTCTGAACAAGCTGAAGCTTCCTCAGAGTTTGTTTTGGGAGACCTGCGAGGAGACCATTGCAGTAATCAAGCTTACTAGTGATAAAGGCATGTACAAGTTTTTGTAAGTCTTCGGTGGACATGAGCCCTCTAAGTCTTGCTCCATTTTTAAGGTGATAATATGCCGATTTTGTAACTGATTTGATGTGACTGTCAAAATGTAAATCTGAATCCATGATAACCCCTAGATTTCTGGCTTTGATTGAGGTTTTCAGGGACAGAGAGTGAAGGTGTTGGGTTACTTTAAGCCTTTCCGTTTTAGAACCAAATACAATTATCTCTGTTTTGTCCTCATTCAAGTGAAGGAAATTTCGGCACATCCATTCCTTCACTTGCTCAATGCACTGGCACAGCAGATCTATGGGCCGATAGTCATTTGGTGATAGCGATACATAGATTTGCGTGTCATCAGCATAGCAATGATGGTCAATATAGTTATTTTGCATGATTTGCCCTAGTGGGAGCATGTAGATGTTGAATAAAGAGGGTCCTAAGATCGAACCTTGTGGGACTCCACATGTCACGTTGGTTGATTCTGATACAAAGTCGCCAATGGAAACAAAGTAGTTCCTATTTTGTAGGTAGGACCTGAACCAATTTAAGACAGTGCCTGAATGCCCCACCCAGTTTTCTAACCTTTCCAGAAGTAATGTATGGTCTACAGTGTCGAATGCAGCACTGAGGTCAAGTAGCATTAGTATTGAGGTTTTGCCAGAGTCTGTGTTAAGACGGATGTCGTTTACAACTTTAATAAGGGCGGTCTCAGTGCTGTGCAGGGGTCGAAATCCTGATTGGATGGTGTCATAGCAACCAGTTGATGCCAGGAAGTGATTTAGTTGCTGGAGGACAACTTTCTCAATGATTTTACTTATGAAGGGTAGATTTGATATTGGTCTGTAGTTGTTAATAATAGAGGCATCTAGGCTCCGCTTTTTTAAAAGGGGTTTAATAACTGCAGTTTTCAAAGCTTTTGGGAACTTGCCTGACTGGAGAGAGTTGTTAACTATCTGCAATATGTCTACTGCTAGGCAGTCGAAAACATTCTTAAAGAGGTAGGTAGGTATAGTATCAAGGCAACAGGTGGATGGCTTTAGTTGTGTCACAGTTTCCACAAGATTTTGAGAGTCTATAACATTAAAGCATGCCATCCTTGCCACGCAATTTTTGCCTGAACAGGGTGGTAGTCCAACATTTTTGTTTGACGTGGAGATATTGATGGCGCGTCTGATACCTTCAATTTTATCAATATAAAAAGCTGCAAACTCATTGCATTTCTGCGTGGAATGGAGATCAGGTGGAATTTCTGTTGGGGGGTTGGTCAGTCTGTCAACAGTTGCAAATAGGGTTTTTGCATTATTAGTGTTGGTTTTAATGATATTGGAGAAAAATGTTTCTCTAGCATTTTTTAAGTCTAAATTGTAGGCACGGAGGCTTTCTTTATAGATATCATGGTGAATATGAAGTTTTGTTTTACGCCAGATGCGTTCAACCTTCCTGCATTCCTTTTTCTGTGCTGTTACAGAAGCAGCTTTTCTCCAGGGTGCCTTTTGCTTTCCAGAAATCGTTTTAACCTTATAAGGTGCAATGACATCTATGACTTTCAAAATTTTCAAATTAAAGTTTTCTACAAGATCATCAGCAGAACATGGGTTTAGAGGTGGTATCAAGGAGATGGCCTTTTTAAAAAATACATTAGAATCTTCATTGATATACCATTTTTTGACAGTGTTTGATTTTGTCTGTATGTCGGGAATAAAAGATATGTTAAAGAAAACACAAAAGTGGTCAGACAAGGAAGGATCAGTCACAGAGAGATCAGAAACATTGAGGCCCTTTGTGATAACCAGGTCTAGAGTGTGCCCCTTACAATAAGTAGCCTCTTTCACATGTTGAGACAGTTCAAATGTGTCCAAAATGGTAAAAAGTTTTTTTGCACACTTGTCATTCAAATCATCAGTATGAAAATTGAAGTCACCAGTTATAACTAGGCAGTCAAATTCTGTGGAGATGCTAGACAATAATTCTGTGAATTCATCAAAAAAATGTGCAGAATATGTGGGTGGCCTGTAAATAATTAATAGGAGAACTCTGGGGGAGCATTTCAATACAGCACTAAGGTATTCGAACGATGGAAAATCACCAAATAACATCAGTTTCCCCTGAAATACATTTTTAAATATAGCAGCAACCCCTCCACCTCTTTTTCCAGATCTACATGCATCAAAAAAGTTATAGTCGGGAGGGGCTGTCTCTATCAGAACGGTTGCACTGTTATTTTGTTCCAGCCATGTTTCAGTTAAAAACATAAAATCCAGTTTGGAAGTGTTAATAAAATCATTAACTAAAAATGATTTGTTATTAAGAGACCTCACATTAAGTAGAGCCATCCTGATGGTGCTGTTGATAGGCTTTAAGGTTGTTTTTGGTTTGGAGGCAATAGATATGAGATTTGTGAGGTTAGCAGTGTGTCTAAGTTTCCCTTTGTTTACTCTCTTAGTGGTTACAGCATGAATGCGAAAGTTGCCCTGCTTTGACGTAGGCAACCTTGGGTTCAGCAGATTATGAGAAACTTCCTTTATACTGTGTCTACGGCTGAACCCTTTTTTGTCTCAGTAATACTCAGGACTACTATCAGTACGGGGGCGGGGGTGGGGCGCCATCCTCCTGGGTGTTAGCAGTGTTAGCAGCCTGCGGCCATGACGTGGCGATGCTATCATTGACACAGATGCAAGTTTGATGCCAGCATGTTCCAGTTTCTTAAATTCGGCTGGAAAATCGCAAAGGGAGACATCGGAGCTGGAGTTGTTGTTGTGGCTATGGGAGAGATGAGGCTGGAGGTCATCATCGATAGGGGAATGCAGAGGAGGGGGGTGGCCGTTCCTCGCCAAGCCAGCATCAGCGATGGGGGAGGGCACAGTGTTGATGGCGTCGGGCGGGCTGTTGTCTCTCTTCAAGGTCTGTGGGCTGTCTGCTATCTGTGTGTCAGATAGTGGCAGAGTAGTTGTGTGGGGGAGGCTGTAGTCTCGCTTCTTCTCAACCTGTGCTCTGATTGTGGCCTGTGCGTCAGACCATGGCAAGATTGTGGCCTGTGCGTAAAGCGAGAAGAGAAGATTGTCCCTCAACAGTTTTGAGCCTAACCAGTTTGGGTGTAGGCCATCTGCTCTGAAAAGATTTTTGCGCCCCCAGAATAAGTTGAAATTGTCAATAAAGTCCCTTCCTCTTTCATTGCAGACTCTGGAAAGCCATGTATTCAGTGCAAGTAGACGACTGAATCTGTTTATTCCCCTGTCAACTGTTGGTATGGGTCCACTGATGGAAGACTTGATGTGTATTTTGTCCAGTGTATCCAATAGATCAGTGTAATCCCTCTTCAGAAGTTCTGACTGTTCTCTTTGAATATCATTAAATCCTGCATGCACAATAATCTGTGAGATTTTGGGGTTTTCCAATATGATTTTGGCTAGATTATGGTTGATATCACTAACCATTCCACATGGGAAGATGCATGTTTTGATCTTCTTACCGGTTATATCCTTGATAGTTGAGTCTCCTATAATCAGAGTGTCTGGTTCATCTGCTTTCTCTGAGATGGGCCCTTGTTGGACGGTGGCAGACACATGCGCAGCCCGCCTCCGTGGCGACTGGTTCTTGCTCTGTCCGCACTGTCCGTCCGGACGCATCTCGGGGCTCAGGGGTGCATCGGTGGCAGGCGCGTTCGTGGACTCTTGAAGTGGCAGGAACCGGTTCTTCAGTGGCAGGGTTGATTTGAGTGACGGGCTAATCCGGCTGATAACTTTAGCTTTGGGTAGCTTAGCATTTGGTGTTGAGTGAACTTGTTGATTCACTTTGGTATGTTGCTTTGGCTTAGCGCCGACTCTGTTCCAGTGAGACGCAGCTGGAACTGTCTCTCTCTTGTCCAGCTTCGGGAAGGATACAGTGTAGCTTTGATCATCTTGCTGTATCTGAGTGAGCTCAGCAAACTCACCCATCAGCACTGTATCCTGTGATAGTCCTTTGCATTTTTCTACTGCTGCTAGTCTCGTTTCAATTAAAGCCAATGTCTGTTTCAGTTTGGCGCAGTCTGTGCATTTCCCAGTCTCCGTGCCTGGGATATCCGAATACAGAGGCATGTTGGCGATAGGAAAGTCCAATGCTTTTTCTGCGGTCTGATCCGGGAGTAAAAAGTGCCAAAATGTATTGTTGAATCGAGCGATTGAGGACGACGGAAACAAACTATATACTGTTAGGTAAATAAAATAAGATAAAGTAGATCTGAACGATGAATTAAGTAGTTCTTTCCAATGCCTAGCGGAGCTTCGGGAAACATGACCTCTGCTGCACTCACAACGTTCGTAGGATTGCACCTGTCCACTGACATGGTGCTGAAACGGGCTATGACGCAGGGGGAGACGCAGGAATGTCGCAGGAAAATGGGGTTGAAAAGGGTTAAAATATCTCCCCATCAAGGCCAACCGCAGAGTAGCCTACGAAAAGGTAGTGCAATAATATGAATGCTAAAGATATTAAAACACAATTGATTAGGCCTAGGCCGACATATATATCAGTCCTAATCCTGAACGCACTGTGCATACATTTATTCATGGCATTTCCCCCCCCTGAAATAATTCCATATTACAAAAATCCAAAATAGCTTGTGTGACAACTACATTTATCTGAATGTGCTGATTTCTGAAACATACTGTAGCGACCCTGGGACATTTAAATAGTTTGTGTGCTATGTGTTGCATTGTATTTCGTTGTCCGTTATTCCAGTTGTTCTATGTGCATGTATTGCAATGTTCTTCTCGTCAATCAGTGTGGGGGCGAATCATTAGGTCAGCTGGGGGAGGGCCTTGGAAGAACAGGAGGGTGGGGGCTTGCACGTGAGAGAGACCGTGTTGGGGGTTGCCGGGGTACCCGGTGTTTGTTTGGTGTGGGATTTTTGCCGTTGATTACGCGTTTCAGTGACCTAGTTTTGTCACATTAAAAAGTTCCTTCAAATACCTATGACTGGACATCATTATGTCACCGGCGAGTTCATTACATTGGTGTCAGAAGTGAAAGTTTTCTTTTTTTTCTCGGTCTGCTCGGCGGGTCGGCTGAAGTTGCTATTGCCGTTAGCTCTGTTTTTGTTGTACAACAATAATGCTCCCTGTGGACTGTCGGGTGAAGATAGAGATGGACGAGTACGGCGAGGGGGCGTGTGGAGTAGCTTCGGAGTCTCTGGTGAGGGGTAGAACCCAACGGGAACCGGCTGCCATTGAAGAAGATGATTTTTCCCGCATAGTTCGCAGCGCAGACTGCCCGTGGCCGCCACAAGACGGTGACAGACATGGCGGCGCCTTTCTCACATCGAGCCCGGTGTTCATCAAGACGCCTAGATACACCGGTAAGGCTGACTGGGAAGCTTTCCACGCGCAATTTGAACTTTTGGCCGATGCTGCCGGATGGTCAGTGAAGGTCAAAGCCTGCAGCTTGCGATGTGTCTGGCGGACGACGCATTGTCTTGTTTGTTGCTGCTTAGCCAGGACAGGGGGGACTATGTTGCCCTAGTGGGGACAGGTGGGACTATGTTGCCCTAGTGGGGGCACTAAGGACGCATTTTAGACTTTGTGTTAAGCCGGGGCTAATGCACTCAGAACTCTGTAATAGGCGCAGGAAGCCGGGGGAGATGCTGCGGGCCCTTGCCAACGATATCGAGAGCCTGTCTCGGCGAGCATACGCTCACATGCCGCCAGCCGTGCAGAGCGAACTCGCTCGGGATCAGTTTCTCCAGGCCCTTTCCCCTACAGAACTACACATGCAGACCCAGCTAGCCCACCCGCAGACTTTGCAAGAGGCCTTGGAGATGGCCATAGAGAGGGACCTGGTGTGGGCTGGAGCAATCAACGGTCATCCTGCTCGTCAGCCGATGGTGAGATCGGCAAGGGAGAGGAGTGAGGACTCACAGAAGCCAGCCTGGGTGGACTCACTGAACTCGTCCGTGCTGTCTCTATGCAGGCGGACTGCCGCTCCCCGTCTCGTCGAGAGCAGAGGGTCTGCTGGGGCTGCGGGCAGCCTGGCCACCTTGTCAGAGAGTGCCCTAAAATTTTGAGAGCCTAGGGAAACGGGTCAGGGTCCGCGTAATTGGGGAGACGCGAGGCCCTGCCCCCTTACCCCCGTCGTCGTTGGGAGGAGCCCATCATCGCAGCCGGGGGGACGGGGCTCCACCCCCCCCAGAAGCAGACGACAGCATCCTGGAGCCTGTTGTCTTTTGGGGGCGGACCTGGGCGGGGGACTTTTGTCATGTTCCTGTCACTGTTGAGGGGTTGGCCTGTTTGGCTTTAGTCGATACAGGGTCTACAGTGACCCTGGTGAGGCCGGACATTTTGCCATCCTGACGGTACTCAAACCTACAACTGTGCAGCTCTGCACAGTCACGGGGGAGAGGGCTCCCATGAAAGGGAAGGGGTTGTTGTCCATCTGCGTAGGGGGAAAGACTGTCCTCCACACAGTGTGGGTAGCAGCTGTGCAGGACCCCTGTATCTTAGGGCTGGACTTCCTGTGGTGCACAGGAAGGCCCACAGTCACGACGGTTCACGATGGAGGGCCCACAGTCTATATGGCCCCGCCAAACACCTCCTACATCCGGCCCCCACCGACAACAGCTCAGATGGACCAGTCACACGTCCCCGGCCCCCTTCAACCCCTTGCAAAGACCTTCCAACCACCCTGTCTTCCCGATCCCTGTCCATTGTCTCAGTTCTCCTCCCGGAACCCTTCCCCCTTTCCCACCCCCTTGTGTCAATGTTTCGGCCCCTACAGACTACTCCCTTGCCACCCCAGCACCCCACTGCATGAGCCTTGGCCCCTTCCCCTGCCCTGCCCAGCTTCCCCAGACAGGTGAGGAGACTGTGCTGTCTACTCTGCGGGCAATTTGGCAGGGGCACTGTGAAGCACTAGACCCTCAACATCAGGAGCAGCTGTGGCTACTACTGGCAGAGTTTAAGGACAGCTTTGCCTTGAATGAGAGCGATGTGGGTCAGACGCACCTGGTGCAGCATGAGATCGATGCCAGGCCCATCAGAATGCGCCCGCGTCGCCTACCCTTGGCCTGCCAGGAGGCTGCGGACCAGGCACTGTGGGAGAAGCAGCAGGCGGGCCTCATAGAGCCCTCAGATAGTCCCTGGGCAGCAGCCGTGGTGATGGTGCCTAAGGAGGGTGCCTTAGATGTCGTAGCTGGGTCGTCCTGGTTCTCCTCACTCGATCTCCGCTCTGGCTACTTCCAGTGCCGTCTCGCCCCAGATGCCAGACCCAAGACTGCATTCTGCACTAGCAGAGGATTGGTGCAGTTTCGGGTCCTCCCTTTCGGCCTCTGCAATGCACCTGCGACCTTCGAGAGGCTGATGGACAGAGTGCTCGCCGGCATCCCCCGGCAGCAGTGTATCGTCTACCTCAAGACAGCACTTGCCTCGCTGCGTCAGATTCTGGAGAGAGTAGCTGTGGCGGGCTTGAAGCTCCATCCTGATAAGTGCCATTTCCTGAGGAGATAGGTAACTTTCCTTGGGCACAGGGTGGGGGGAGAAGGCATTAGCACCATGGAGGACAAAGTGCAAGCTGTCCAGGACTGGCCCACCCCCACTGACACCAGACAGCTGAAAATCTTCCTCGGACTGGCGTCTTACTACAGACGCTTTGTGAGGGGCTTCTCGGTGCTCTCCCCTCCTGACCCTGCCCTGCTCTTCATCCTGGACACGGACGCTAGTAACGTTGGCAACGGCGCCGTGCTGACACAGGAGGGGCCGGAATGGGAGCGGGTAGTGGCGTATTACAGCAGGACATTTAACAAAGCTGAACGCCGCTACTGCTTCACTCGTCGCGAGCTGCTGCCCATCGTTAGAGCTGTACGCCACTTCAAATATTACCTCTGTGGCCTGCACTTCACTGTAAGGACTGACCACTCCGCGCTCCAGTGGCTCAGGTCTTTCAAGGAGCCAGAAGGACAGGTCACACGGTGGATCGAAGAGCTGCAGTCTTACAGCTTCAGTGTGGTGCACAGGGCAGGGGCACGCCATGCTAATGCAGACGCCCTCTCCCGACGCCCCTGCAGTCAGGATGGCTGCCACTACTGTGAAAGGAGGGAGAGCCGTGAGAAGGAGCTGTGCAGCCAGGAGGAGGGATGTTCTGCGGTGGAGGTGGCGTCCACAGTCTGCTGTGAGCTCCGGGAGGTCGACACAGCAGGATGGAGAAGGCAGCAGGAGGAGGACGCAGACCTTCGACCAGTGCTCCAGTGGTTGGACCTACAGCGGCGGCCCCCATGGGAAGAAGTGGCCGTTCTCTCCCTGGTCACCAAGGGACTGTGGGCTAAGTTCGAGGGGATGGCGTGCTTCAGCGGGCCTGGAAGGAACCCGCCACCGGAGAGGTGAGGTGGCAGGTGGTGGTACCTCACTCTCTGAGTGGGGAAGTGATTCAAGCGGTCCATGGTACTGTGGGCTCAGGGCACTTTGGGTTGACAAAGACCCTGCGTCGCCTCCGCCTTGGCTTCTACTGGGGGCAGCACAAGAGGGACGTCGAGGTCTTCTGTCTCCGCTGTGATGGCTGCACAGCCCGCAAAGGCCCCACTGAAAGGTCCCATGCCCAGTTACAGCAGTTCCCTGTGGGGTTCCCTATGGAGAGGGTTGGGGTGGATGTGGTGGGCCTGCTACCCTGCACAGAGAGGGGGAACAAGTATGTCCTCACGGCCATGGACTATTTTACCAAGTGGCCGGAGGCGTACGCTCTGCCTGACCAGGGGGCGGAGACCATAGCGGACGCTTTGGTCGGGGGGATGATTAGCCGTTTTGGGGCAGCAGAGTCCATCCATAGTGACCAGGGGAGAAATTTTGAATCCTGTGTCATGCGGCTTTATGTAGCAGGCTGGACATGCAGAAGACCCGTACTAACCCCCTGCAGCCAAAGAGTGACGGCTTGGTGGAGCGAGTTCATCGCTGTATGGAGCAGCAGCTGGCCGTTGTCTCGGCTGAGCATCAGCGGGACTGTGACAATCATCTGCCTCTGGTGCTCATGGCATACAGGTCAGCTGTCCAGGAGTCAACGTCCTGCACGCCTGCTCTGCTGGTGTTGGGCAGGGAGCTTCGCACCCCAGCTGACCTGGCGTTTGGCCGGCCGGCCGCCCGATTCTCACCCTGTTCCTCCCGGCCCAGAGTATGCCAGGAGACTCCAGGACCGCCTGGAGACGGCTCACTCCTTCGCCAGGGGACAGCTGCTGAGCGCAGGGGTCAGGCAGAAAAATAGCTATGATGCGTGTTCTCGTGGCAGGCACTTTGAGGCTGGGGAGCTGGTCTGGTCCTACAGCCCGCTTAGAAAGAAGGGAAGATGCCCAAAGCTCGATAGCGAGTGGATCGGGCCATGCAGGGTCCTTGAGAGAATGGGGGAGGTGGTGTACAGGGTCCAGCTACCAACTCGGGGAAGGAGGGTGGCCCTCCACAGAGACCGGTTGGCCCCTTATCGAGGCACCGCCACCCCTCAACCTGCTCCAGCGAGCCCTGCAGCTCCCCGCACAGGTGCAAATGGGCCTCGGACACGCACACCTCAGTGTTCTGGCCCTGGGTCCCCACCTAAACCTATCCTTGTCTCCCCTCCCTGTCAATCACCACAGTCAGCAACTTGGCCCACAGCCCCGCCCCTCCCTTTCCCCCTGCCTGCCCCCGGACCTGACACTTGTGGGCCCCTCTCGCCCCCAGTCGCTTCTCCCCAGCCCCCCGTGGCCCCAATGCGGCCTCGTAGGGAGGGGAGAGCGCCGGGTCGCTTCCGGGACTTTGTTTGTTCCCTCGAGGACGAGGAACTTTGAAGGGGGGAGGCAATGTAGCGACCCTGGGATATTTAAATAGTTTGTGTGTTATGTGTTGCATTGTATTTCGTTGTCCGTTATGCCAGTTGTTATATGTGCATGTATTGCAATGATCTTCTTATCAATCAGTGTGGGGGCGAATCATTAGGTCAGCTGGGGGAGGGCCTTGAAAGAACAGGAGGGTGGGGGCTTGCACGTGAGATAATAATAATAATAATAAATGAAATTTATATAGCGCTTAATATGGTACTCTAAGACGCTTAGATAGACCGTGTTGGGGGTTGCCGGGGTAACCGGTGTTTGTTTGATGTGGGATTTTTGCCGTTGATCACGTGTTCCAGTGACCTAGTTTTGTTACATTAAAAAGTTCCTTCAAATACCTATGACTGGACATCGTTATGTCACCGGCGAGGTCGTTACAATACTTTTCGCAGCAAGAGAGCCGACTTTATCTGATTCCGCATAAGGTTTCATTGATTGGCTCTCTAGTATCGAATATTCGTAGACAAAAATGGTAAAAATGCAACGTTACATTCATTCATTATCATTCAAAGACGGCTATTGCTGACCCGATTAGGAGAGCTTGGTCTAGATCCTGCCCATATTGTTGGGCAGGATGAAGTAGGCTATAGGCAAGGTTTGAGTTATGTCGGGGAAATATCAATCATAACTATAAATATACAATCATATACAAATTATATTAACCCTGTTTATATAATTATTATGCACATTAGAAGGAACTGTATACATATAACTGTATATACTGTATACACATCCCTTCCTCTCTTTTAACTGAGAGATGTTAAGGTAATTCGGATTTGAGTTCCCACTGGAGCCAGTCAGTCTGGTATTGAGAACAGGCCAATCGACTGACTTCTTTGTTGTGTAAACTTGTTTACAGCCATGACTTACAGACCTGCAGACATGTTCAATTTCCACCTATTGTCTTACAAATTTACTTGGCCTAAGGTCACTCCCACTTCCTACCCACAATGAAAACGTTTCACTATAAGAATCTTGTTCATCTATTGTCTCGTCGAATGTATTCTTGGTAACTTTGCTGCCAGTACTTTTCCCATGATCATGCCTTAAGATTAAATCAAATATTCCGCTGTCCGACGTGTCCGCGAGAGAACTTTCTCTTCATCAAGTTATGATTCCATCTCTGTGGGGGTCTCTTAAAGTTGTTGATGGTGGGGGGAGACCGTACCGGCCTTGCACTGAATTTTGACGGGGGGAGAGGGGGGGATATAGGACGTAAATATGGGCTATGACACGGGACTTCTCAATGCCGTGGCATGCTCCGTTCACTTGCATGGACCCTTCACAACAACGTCAGCTTTTTCGGTTGCTAAGCGTCGTCAACGTCTTTGGCTAACTATTTCTCTGCTGATCAACACTACGTATGGTAACAAATAAATTGTAAGAAGACACCTTGTGAAGTTATTTTTTCGTTTGACCGGCGTTCACAGAAAAAGGAATGCAGGAAGGTTGAACGCATCTGGCGTAAAACAAAACTTCATATTCACCATGATATCTATAAAGAGAGCCTCCGTGCCTACAATTTAGACTTAAAAAATGCCAGAGAAACATTTTTCTCCAATATCATTAAAACCAACACTAATAATGCAAAATCCCTATTTGCAACTGTTGACAGACTGACCAACTCCCCAACAGAAATTCCACCTGATCTCCATTCCACGCAGAAATGCAATGTGTTTACAGCTTTTTATATTGATAAAATTGAAGGTATCAGATGCGCCATCAATATCTCCACGTCAAACAAAAATGTTGGACTACCACCCTGTTCAGGCAAAAATTACGTGGCAAGGATGGCATGTTTTAATGTTATAGACTCTCAAAATCTTGTGGAAACTGTGACACAACTAAAGCCATCCACCTGTTGCCTTGATACTATACCTACCAACCTCTTTAAGAATGTTTTCGACTGCCTAGCAGTAGACATATTGCAGATAGTTAACAACTCTCTCCAGTCAGGCAATTTCCCAAAAGCTTTGCAAACTGCAGTTATTAAACCCCTTTTAAAAAAGCGGAGCCTAGATGCCTCTATTATTAACAACTACAGACCAATATCAAATCTACCCTTCATAAGTAAAATCATTGAGAAAGTTGTCCTCCAGCAACTAAATCACTTCCTGGCATCAACTGGCTGCTATGACACCTTCCAATCAGGATTTCGACCCCCGCACAGCACTGAGACCGCCCTTAATAAAGTTGTAAACGACATCCGTCTTAACACAGACTCTGGCAAAACCTCAATACTAATGCTACTTGACCTCAGTGCTGCATTCGACACTGTAGACCAGGGGTACTCAAGTAGAAATGATGAGGGGCCACAATTTTTTTTTTCAGTGACTCAAGGGGCCGGTCGGTATACGTGTGACTGAGGCCGATATATGCTCTGTTTTAGACGTAACGCGTAAGCACGTAAGATACATAACCCCCCCTTGCGCGGTAAAATATCCCCCCTTACGTGCTTAAGTGCGTCGGCCAAAATTCCTGACTATGCGACTAAAACACTACGGCCCTACGCAGCTCGCAAAGACTGTGATTGGCCAGCTAACCACATCCTTTCAGGAGTCTCACATTTCCGGTTTTACAGCATAATAGCGCCATTTTTAAAAGGCTGTGACAGAAGCGAATGAAGAATTTTGAAGAAGGAGAAGAAGAAAACAAAAGAACGTATTATGATAATTATAAATATAAACAAGCCAGCGATTTCCACTTCCACGCCCACAGATTCGTTCGTTGCTCCCCCTACTGTTCTGGCGGAGAATCCCCTTGCAACACGCGCAATCCTTAAGGAACCTTAAAGGAACCATGAATCAAAACTTGTCTAAAACAAGTCCCTTGTGTAAATTACGTGCTTACGTCTCTGCGTCGAAAACGACCCTAAATCGGCCTTGACTGCTGCTGAGATGGACTGTCTGCCTCGAGTTTGGGAGGGCTGGAGCGGTCCGTGGGCTGGAGTGCTATCTGTTTATCGTTGCAACCCCCAGCCTCGTATTGAGATCGCGGCGCGCGGTTTCAAAATAAGAGCGGCCAGCACGATTTTATTTTTTTATTGTTTTTTTAATAATTAAAGAAACTTTTCAAAACAGCTCGAGGGCCATTAATAGACACCCCGCGGGCCACAAAAGGCCCGCGGGCCGCTACTTGAGTATGACTGCTGTAGACCATACATTACTTCTGGAAGGTTAGAAAACTGGGTGGGGCTTTCAGGCACTGTCTTAAATTGGTTCAGGTCCTACCTACAAAATAGGAACTACTTTGTTTCCATTGGCGACTTTGTATCAGAATCAACCAACGTGACATGTGGAGTCCCACAAGGTTCGATCTTAGGACCCTCTTTATTCAACATCTACATGCTCCCACTAGGGCAAATCATGCAAAATAACTATATTGACCATCATTGCTATGCTGATGACACGCAAATCTATGTATCGCTATCACCAAATGACTATCGGCCCATAGATCTGCTGTCCCAGTGCATTGAGCAAGTGAAGGAATGGATGTGCCGAAATTTCCTTCAACTAAATGAGGACAAAACAGAGATAATGGTATTTGGTTCTAAAACGGAAAGGCTTAAAGTAACCCAAAACCTTCACTCTCTGTCCCTGAAAACCTCAATCAAAGCCAGAAATCTAGGGTTTATCATGGATTCAGATTTACATTTTGACAGTCACATCAAATCAGTTACAAAATCGGCATATTATCACCTTAAAAATGTAGCAAGACTTAGAGGGCTCATGTCCACCGAAGACTTACAAAAACGTGTACATGTCTTTATCACTAGTAAGCTTGATTACTGCAATGGTCTCCTTACAGGTCTCCCAAAACAAACTCTGAGGAAGCTTCAGCTTGTTCAGAATGCTGCTGCTAGAGTTCTAACAAAGACCAAAAAATTTGATCATATTACACCAATTCGGAAATCGTTACATTGGCTTCCTGTAGGTCAGAGAATTGATTTTAAAATCATGTTGCTAACCTATAAATCCCTACATGGTTTAGGCCCAAAATATTTAACTGATATGCTTCCACTACATCAGCCTTCTAGACCACTAAGATCCTCTGAGACCAATCTGTTAATTATCCCCAGAGTAAACACAAAACATGGGAAAGCAGGATTTAGTTACTATGCAAAAAATAGCTGGAATAAACTCCCAGAGGATTTAAGACTTGCCCCAACTCTGAGCACCTTTAAAACAAGACTGAAGACTTTTATGTTTGCTATAGCTTTCTGCTAAATCTTAAATACATTGCACTTTCTAAAAAGCTTTTTTAACTTTGCCTTTATTTTCTATTTTAATACTAAAATGCCTTTTTCTATTCTACCCATTTCTTTGCATATGTTTTTCTTTTACTTATCTATTATTTTATTTTATTGTATGACAATGTTTATATGTGAAGCACTTTGAGTCTGCCTTGTGTATGAAAAGTGCTATATAAATAAAGTTGCCTTGCCTTGCCTTGCCTTGGCAAGTAGCCGCTCATTATTGAAAATAAGCTCCTTCAGGTCGAAGCACCTCCGTTTCGCGTTGTTGTCCGGTTCGCCCTGTCTTGGTCTTATTTTCCCGATAATCACCGGCGTTCTATTACCCCACTTAACGTCAATATTACTCTGCATGTGGAAGGAAAAATAGCTTTATTTGTAATCACAATATTATGCTGCTGTAATTTCAGAGACCCCCACAGATATTTGAATTTGCTGCTTTCTTGGGAGCCAGACCTCTCTCTATTGGGCCTTTCACACCGCCGCAAAATCGGACCCCGTTCCGGGCTAGTTCGGAGCTAGAGCCAGTGTTTTGGTTTCACATCGCCAGAGAACCGGCACCAGCCTGTAAAAATCGGTTCAACTCCAGCCCCAGGATTGAGCTGGGCTAGAACAAGAACTGCCTTTATGCCAGGGGCAGGGGGCGGGGTTATCCTTACCTTCATAAAAAGGAAGACCAACGAAGACCGGCATTTTTAAAAACACTGAAGTAAACAATGGACCTGAAACCGTGTATGGTTCGTTCTTTGAATATTCTGATTTAAAACAAAATCAGAAAAAAAAATTAAGTCGTTTTTTGGTTTTTCTGATTTGGTTTTGAATCGGAAAAAGGGCAAAAGGAACAAACAAATAAACAGCATTTTATTTGTGTTTGTGTGTTTGTTTTTTAAACCCGAAACAGAAAAAAAAAAAAAAAAAAGATACATTTATAGTTATAGGCTACACCAGAAGGCAGAACGCAGCGAAGAAAAAAGAGCCAACCACCTAAACCAGCAATAGACTGTCTAATTATATTTAGCCTTAGTTATGTCCGCAGTTAAACCTTATGGTGATTTTTTTTTATTTGTTTATTCCTTTTTCAGTTTCAAAACCAAATCAGAAAAACCAAAAAACGACTCTGTTAATTGTTTTTTCTGATTTTGTTTTAAATCGGAATATTCAAAGAACGAACCATGCACGGATTGACGTGAAGATGACATTTTTGTTGTTTGGTTTGAAACTGGCGCGAGGGTTCTTCTTCTTATTGTACAGTTCCGGCAAGGCTCGAGGGTTGCTTGGAAAGCGGAGACGTTTGCAGTGACGTCATGACATTGCTCTCGCTGGCTCCATGGCTGGCTCTGGCCGGTGTGAAACCAACTGGTTCATAACTGGGATAAGGCTGGAACCTGTTTTGAACTGGCCCTAGCACCAGCCCGGAACTGGCTCTTGGTTATTTTTGGTGTCAAAGGCCCATATGGGAGCTCAGCTCCCACTGGCTCCCACCTAACTCGAACCCTGGCTATAGGTCTTTTTACACTGCCGAGCCGGTTCGGTCGCAGCTTGGCACGCCCGGCGATTTCACCTTCTTATCTCAAGTTTCCTGTGTAAAACCGAGGGGGGGTCAAATCCCCCGTTCGTCACGGCGCGGGGTTTCTTGGTTCACTGGGGAAGGCGGGGCTGTGCACGGAGACTCTGACCTCTTTAGAATAATTTGTATCATTGCATACTCCCGAATGTTTTCATTTTTTAATGAATGAAGACACCCGCATTCAATAATGAGTTAGAGTGTAGACTACAAACGCGATTACCTATTGTCAGGGATGTTCGTTGCTGTCTAGACAGGGTCCAATAAATAGTTAACTTCATCACAGTCTCACCGAAGCGCCTACAGTGCTTAATGCAAACAATTGCAACAAAAAACGCCTGCAGAAATTCTCCGACACCCGCTGGTCTCAGCATGATGCTAGTAGCCTATGTCTTCTGTCATTGATCAACATGAGGACATTTTTACAACGATGGTTGAATTAAAATCAGAGGGAGACAGCAAGTCCAGCTCGAGAGCGACCTCCCACACGAGAGCAATGGAATCATTTGATTTTATTATACGAGTGTTTTGACGTGGCGTTTGATCTGTACATTTCGGCTACGCATGTATTTTTAATTGCTGCAATAAATTATGTTCTTGTCTTCTAACATGTCTCTATCTTTGCTGTTTGAATCTAACAGTAGTCTTTGAGTAATATATCGGCGGTAACCACTGTTTTTGGTTGCGAAATGGCTCAAGCTGGGCATTCCGTGGTATTGGATGTGTTTTAATAAAACGCATCCAATACTAGGAATGTCCGCTGGTGACGCCACTGAGGCTATAGTAGGCTAATGATGCTCTTAGCGTCCTACGAGTGGGAGTCCTCGTTAGCTACGAGCGTTTTTACGACGTTCGTTACCAACGATGCTTTCGGGAAACGGTGTGAAAACTGTATGATGCTCGTACGACGCACTTCACGATCCACTTAGGCTAACGATGCTTTCAGGAAACTGGGCCCAGGGGTGTTGGTGAGTCTCTCTCTCTCACACATTGACATTTGCATGTCATGACTAAGAGCCAAAATCATGTCGTTCCTCCCCGCCAACCTCCTCCACCACACTAGAACAGCATGAAACAGGAGCACCAGGAGCACCAGAGCATTTTTTTCACTTAAACAGACTCACACGGCATTCATTGCTACTAGTGACCACCGCAAAATAGAATGATTGTAGAATGATGAATGAATACTTAAATATCCACTAAAGACTTGACCCCATGTTCTCTGTGGTCCCTCGTGTCCAAGGAGTTGGGGTCAGAATAGTCAAGTAAAATTGAGAGGTTCTGGGTTTGATCTCCAATGTCTGCATCCTTACCTGGACACCCTAGAGCAATGGTTCCCAACCTTTTTTCTCCAGGGCCCCACTAATTTACTGATGGAATACGCGGTTTTTGGCTGTTTATTTGGTTTCATTCTAATGTAAATGCGACAGCTCTGTGGTTCCGGGGGGGAACCCCGGAACCACTGTCTGCTGCACTGTCTCCACAGAGACAACGGAGCGATATCATCATGAGCATTCTAACTGGAGAGAAAGTGAAACCGCAAGCTGCTGATCATGTGTGAGAAGATGATGCAGTCGCATTAAACAAAGATGTTGAAATATGGTGCGATCTATGAGAGAGACGCAGAGGAACTGTCCTTAGGAGGCTCTTGTCGTGATAATAAAACAAGTGGTCAGCAGAATAAAGAATATGTTGGTGTTTTTGGACATGTAAATAGTTAATCGCGTTTGTTTAAAAGTTTTGAGTATACCCCTCCATAGCGTAATGTAGTAACTTTCGATAGATCCTGTAAGAAATTAAATCCTTTTTTGCCCAAAACCTCTCCAAAACTTGCTTTGATACACGGTCAGCTGACATTTTTCCATATGTTTTTGTTATCGAGTCTGGTTTGTTTGTCCGAGTTCGTCATGGTAACGACAGGGGGCGTGACTTAGCGACAGGTCTATTTTCAATCGCGGGGCCCGTGAGATCTTAAATATTTCTTTCAAGCTCGGATGAGCTGTTATAAAGTCAGGCACGGGCGCACAGCTGCTGAATTTGCTACATTCTGAAATTGCGGCACTGCTCGGACGTCAATTTGCCTCTAGCCATCAGAGGCTTCACGGCCCCCCCTTGGATCTCTCGTGCCCCCAGTGGTCGAGTTGTAAAAAAAAGCCAGGGGGGATGGTGGATTTTAACTTTTAGGGACAGATCATTCGTGCTGATAAAAGCGCATATGGTGGGAGACCAATGGCGTGATAATTATTGGGTGTCAAGCAACAAAGTTGCGAGACAACCTATTGTTTTTGTATGAATTCCTATTATTGGGTGTCAAGCAACTATATTGCGAGACAACCTATTGTTTTTGTACGAATTCCTATTATTGGGTGTCAAGCAACTATGTTGCGAGACAACCTATTGTTTTTGTATGAATTGGGTGTCAAGCAACTATGTTGCGAGACAACCTATTGTTTTTGTACGAATTCCTATTATTGGGTGTCAAGCAACTATGTTGCGAGACAACCTATTGTTTTCGTACGAATTCCTATTATTAGGGGTCCAAGCCAACGGGTTGGAACCCTATTGTTTTTGTAAGAATTTTTTATCTTATCTATAAAAAAAAATCGCAAAACCGCAAAAACCGCTAAACTGTATTTTCGCTACTCCTCCCACATTTCTTGACCGATCAACACCAACCTTTACACACACATCTTCAGACGTACACAAAAAAATATATTCGAACGCTTTTTTTATCCGACCTTCGACGACGAAACGGTAGCGTTTTGAATATTGGTTTATGAGCTAAATTAGACGTGGAAAATCCAAAATCCCAAAAAATCCCAAATTAGAAGTCGGATCGAGTCCAAATTTTACACACATGTTGGTGCTAACCTTAATGTCGTTCGAGAAAAAAATTGGAAAATCTCGCCATTAGGGGGCGCAATAAACGAGGAAATTGTACATCTTCTACAAAATTTCGCCATTAGAGGCCGCCATAAACGAGGGAATTGTTCATCTCATAACTGCCCAAAGGAATGTTCTGAAAACGCGTTTGGGGATATATCTCCCACACCGAACCTCCAACAGTCAAAACCTTTATATCCACAGGTTCACGGTAGCGTTTTGAACACATGCTTCGCGTTGTGCCGGAAAAATGCAAATTTCTTGGACCCCTGCATAACTGCTTGCAGTTCTAGTTAGGGGTCCAAGCCAACAGGTTGGAACCCTATTGTTTTTGTAAGGATTTTTATTATTTACCCCGTAAAAGTGGGACTACAGCCCAAACCGTAAATGGTGCACACGCGCCAATTGCATGACTAGAACCAGGTCTGGCACCGCTACTCAGATAACAAAATCCAGACACGCCGGTCCCTAGGTGGCGCTATACGAAGGAATACGCGTTTTGGGCTATAACTCCCACACCGAACCTCCTGCAGTCCAAAACGTTATACCATTAGATGCACTGGAGTCTGCTGCATCTTTTGGCATAGGCCACGCCCATTTGCGTCGATAAACATTTTCCGCAAAATCGCGAAAACCTTTTTCCCTACTCCTCCCACATTTCTTGACCAATCGACACCAAACTTTGCACACGACATCTTCAGACGCACGCGCAAAGAAATTATTGGACAGTGTTTTGATCCGACCTTCGACGACGAAACAGTAGCGTTTTGAATATTGGTTTATGAGCTAAATTAGACGTGGAAAATCAAAAATCCAAAAGTAGACATCGGATCGAGTCCAAATTTCACACACATGATGGTGCTAACCATAATGTCGTTCGATAAAAAATTCTGAAAATTTCGCCATTAGGGGGCGCAATAAACAAGGAAATTGTATATCTTCTACAAAATTTCGCCGCGAAAACGCTACACTGACTTCTCGCTACTCCTACCACAGTTAAATCCTTTGTATCCACAGGTTCAGGGTAGCGTTTTGAACACATGCTTCGCGTTGTGCCGGCGAAATGCACATTTCTTGTCGCGTTGTGCCGGCGAAATGCACACTTCTTGGACCCCTGCATAACTGCTTGCAGTTCTAGTTATTATTTTACCTACGTGGAAGTCAATGGCAGCCAGTGGAGGCTTCTCCATTGAGGAGAGGGAGGAAGATCCTCCCTAACATTGTTGAGAATAAAAAATGTAGATTGCCCAGACTATTGTAATGAATTAATGCCCTTAAATATGACTACTTTATTGCCTTTGAATATATAATGTCCGTTTCCCTGGGTAAAGGGACATTAGCACCCCCTATCGCCTATTGACAATTACTTCAGGGAGGAACGTCCTCCCTTTGCCACCGTTCACTCCCATTCATTTTCCCGAAAGTACTGGCGGCCGGTGGATAACATGGGTTTCAATGGGAGAGAGGAGGAAAATCCTCCTCTGAGTGGGTGGGACCTTAAGGGGTCTGATTCGCGCAAAAATCTATCCGTCTGCGCTATGAACCAATAAGCAGGATCCCTGGATGTTGAGCAGTGTTGCCAGATTGGTCCGATTTCCCACCCAATTGGGCTACTTTTAACCATGTTAGGCTGGAAAGATCATCATTGGGCGGGAAATCTGCCCAATCTGGCAACTCTGTCGATAGCAAACCCGGTCTGCATTGCCGCGGTGTTCAGTCTGAGAGACGCAGAGCAAGTGAAATCTGCGATAGCGAGATCCTAAATGCACAATGGAAACATTGGAAACGGAGGACATTGTTAACGTCTTATTACAAAAAGCATTCCATTCATTCAGTTACAGTGATAAGTTAGCGACCAAAGAAAGAGGTAGACCACTTCCCAAAATCAAGGTCACCAGAAGTAATGGCAAAATCGTCAGTGTTGTGAGTGCTACATGGTTTGCTAGGTACGCATGACTTACTGGTAGCATTACAAGCAATTGTAACTGAAAATAAACATAGCTAAATAACTTCAGTCAGTGAGGGCAAAAATAGGCCCAATGATAGGCCCAGATTTTTTGCTTTACTTTTACAAATCAATAGTAGGCCTGATTTGACTAATATGCTTTGCATCCTTTCCTTCTCAAATTACAGTGATGCCACTGGTGGCTTTGTATACATTTTGTTCACATAACTCCCTCCCTGCTATTTTGTAGTTCACCAAAACACCCTGAAACAACTTGAGTCTCACATTCTTATGCCACCATACACCAACAGTGCAAGCAGGCCAATGGCAACCAAGCGCGCAGTCCTTCCTCCCTCACTTTAAAAACCACCAGCCGCCACTGATGGCAGCCCATAGAACCGCTTGGCGAAAAGTTGTGAAATTTGGCACACTGGTTCAAGACAGCCCCATTAGCCCATTAAGCCAATGTCAGGTCGCTAGCCCAACAGCTCTAGCGCCACCAACAGGTCAAAGTTGCACATGCATTCATATTTATAACTTTTGACCCATTCATCCAATATTCACAAACCAGGTATCATTGGAATCCTTGGTCCGAGCGAAGTTCAACACACCCTATGACGTCATTTTGCGCCATGATGGATTTTCCGCCATCTTGGTTTATGTCAAAAACCTTCAAAATGCTACTTCTATCACAAATCTTGTACAATCATCTTGAAAATTGGCAGATATGATCTTCCGGCCATGCTTGATACAAAACATCGAATAGACTTTTCAAATTCACAACCGTTTGCCCACTAAAGCCAATCAAATTTGACCGCCAAGTCGCCAAACAGGAAGTAAGCCCATATCTCAGCAGCCCTTTGACATATCATAACCAACCTTGGTACATAGACCCATGACCTGATAAAGGTGACATTGAATGAATTTGGTGACCTTTGACCTCTAGGGGGCGCTGTTATTAATGTCGATGTGTTTTGACTCTTCTCTCTTCACATGAGTATATTTAAAACTTATTTTCAATGTCTGGTGATACTATCAGACCTCCCCGTATATTATTTCTTGCAGAAATATCCGCGACAGCCAATGATATTCGACCGCGAAGCCGCCAGACCGGAAACACGCCAATATCTCAGCAGCCCTTTGACATGTCATAACCAAACTTGACACATAGACCCATAACATCATCTTGGGGACACTGAATGAATTTGGTGACCATTGACCTCTAGGAGGCGCTATAATTAATGAAAACGTGTTTTAACTCCTTTCTCTTCACATGAGTACATTTCAAACTTATTTTCAATGTCTGAGGATACTGCCAGACCTCTCCATATAGCTTATAAATTATTTCTCATTGCAACATCAGAACTTGGCCGCCATGTTGAAAGTTGTCAAAATCAGTTGTACATTTCCACAGGCCACAAATTATGTCCAATCTTCATGAAACTTGGCATATATGATCTTTAGACCAAGCTGAACAAATGTACAGCTTTCTCAAATTCAAAACCGTTTGGCCGTGACAGCCAATCAAACTTGAGGGCGCTCATTAATGGGTAGACACTGCACTCGTGTGGCGACAAGCGGTACTTTATGTATAATGCAACAATGACTATGTTTACTAGTGATGCGCGGGTTACCCAATTACCCGCGGGCACCCGCGGGCCGGGTGGGTTGGGTAGCAGTTTTCGCGGGTTCGGGTGGGGCGGGTCAAAAAAGTCAAAACCCGCAACCACGCATTTGTTAACAGTTCTTCAATAAATAATTGCATAAAGCTGTCGTTGTTGTTGTTGTTTGATGTAGACCTGCCGTTGAAGTTTCACAATAATGCGAATTTAGCGCAAATCCTTCTCATTTAGTTACGTGTTAAATTAGGCATAAGCCTCAGCCCCAGGCTTTTTATTTTATTTGTTGTTATTATTTTGCGAGTCAAATTGGGAGGGTCGGGCGGGCCGCTTCAGAATTCCCCACGGGTCGGGCGGGGCGGTTTGGAAAATGTCTTGGGTCGGGTTGGGGCGGGTGTTAAAAAAACGCCCTCTCGCGCATCACTAATGTTTACCATTCCGCCCACTTACAATATAAACTGCAATTCCCACTGGATTAGATGCTTCACAAACCACCTCCTGAACGGATGCTTGTTTACATTGTGTCTCTTTTAGGGATATTGTTCCGAATACCCCTATGTATTTGTGACATTTGTTCTGTCAGGCAGACTGTATTGCGCCCTTACCACTAGGTGGGGTCCTTTTCCCATTTGGTAAACATTGACGCATAATGCTCATCCCACCGGCTGTCGGTATTGCCGATTACCGAGACGGTCTTCATGTAGCCCCCTGGCCGATTACGTCCATCCGGCAGAATTAGCCTACCGAGTCCCATTATGCTTGACACCCACATTGCTGCTCGCAGCTATATTTATTATTGGGTTATAAAACCTATTGTTTTTGTATGTTTTCCTATTATTATTATTCTGTGTATATCAAATAATACATATTATCACGGCCAAAAGCTGTGTGCACGTCCAGACGATATGATGAATCACAAAGGACTTCGTCGGGTTCTCCGACGTCTGTGGTTCTTCCACTTCCACATCAATCTGTAGTAGACAGAACCGTGCGCTGCCTGCTGCCCGCTGCCGGGCGGTGGTGCTTCGCGGCGGTGGTGCCTCGCGGCAACCGGCGGCAGACAGCATGTCGCAGTTCATGTAGTTCGATGTCGTTCTGCCATTGCATTCAAAATTCTGTAACTAGCCTGTTACTACGAACCAAGCAACTACCGTACACGTATTAGCATTTAGCACTAGCTCAATCAAGACTCCTTCAGAATTCTTGTGGGTGGTTACGAACCAACCAAGTGGGCAGGGCCATGAATAATAATTTGACAACGCTACGTCACAGTGTCACCTTATCCAGATCGGCTCATTTCTTCTGCCTTTTTCCTTTCATTGCCTATTGCATTCAGCAGACAAACTGCATAGATTTCAAACTTACCACAGCTCACAAACTTATTCAGACCTATGTTATTTAACAAACAATAGGAAAAATGTGATTTTAATGGCATGGGCTCTTTAACATATCATATTTTACATATCAAGCCAAACTTGCTACATAGACTCATGACATCTTTCTGGGGACAGCCAAACAATTTGGTGACCTTTGACCTCAGGGGGACGTCAAACAACAATGACTTTATTTACCATTCCGCCCACTTACAATATAAACTGCAATTCTTAATGGATTAGATGCTTCATGAATCACCTCCAGAACGGATGCTTGTTAACATTTTGTCTCTGTTAGCGATATTGTTCTGAATACCCCAATGTATTTGTGTCATTTTTTCTGTCGGGCAGAAGATAATGCGCCCTTAGGTAGGGTCATTTTTCCGTTTGGTAAACATTGGCATTCGCATAATTCTGTAGTTCATTCCACCAGACGTCGTTATTAACGATTACCGAGATGGTCGTCATGTAGCCACCCATTCCACCAGCCGTCGTGATTACGATAACCGAGACGGTCGTCATGTAGCCACCTAGCCGATTACGTCCGTCCAATTACCGATATGGTCATCGTGTAGCCACCCAGCCGATTACGTCCGTCCGGCAGAATTAGGTCACCGATTACCGAGACGGTCGTAATGCGCCCTTACCACTAGGTAGGCTCATTTTTCCATTTTGTCTTCATTTACGATTATTCGCATAATGCTGTACTTCATCCCACCTGCCGTCATCATTACCGATTACCGAGACGGTCCTAATGTTGCCACCTAGCCGATTACCTCCGTGGGGCATAATTAGTTTACAGATTACCAAGAAGGTTGTCATGTAGCCAACCAGCCGATTACGTCCGTCCGGCAGAGTTAGTTTACCAATTACTGAGACGGTCGTCATGTAGCCACCCAGCCGATTCCGTCCGTCCGGCAGAATTAGCTTATCGAGTCCCATTATGCTTATTTATTATTATTATTATTATTATTATTATTATATATTTTTGGGGATAAAATAAGAGTGATGACTATTGTCATGTCATTGCTCTTATTTTATCCCCAAAAACGCAGCTGATCGGACGCATCACACGATTCGGAGGCATGCATCACATTTAAGGATTTTAAAAACTGATTCTTATTCTTTTTTTTCAAAAATGCATTCGGCAGAGAAGAGAGACTAGCGCTGCTCACGGGTTGGAATGAAAGGGAGAAAAGGGGACAGAGTTGCCTGCCGAAGCGATGTCTGAGATGCAGAGACAGCTTCACGCTACCAGTGTGTCTCGTACGGTGTGGAATGAGAGCTTGTGAAGGCACTATTGCACAAGTACGCCTGCTTGCTTGCGCAATAGCATACTGCTCGAGAATGCAGTATCGCTGTCAAATCTGTCCCTAGGAAAAGTAACGTTGCGCCGAATTGAATAAGGAAACGCTATAATGAAATAGCGGTAATGTTTCCACATTAATTGATAAAATAACAGGGCATAGGAATGGGGGATGGCTGTTTCAGAAGGGGGATGATTTTGATCATTTTAATTCCAAAGGGGGATGCCATCCCCCCTCAACTCGAGTCCTGCGCGCCCCCCCAGGGGAAACGCGCCCCCTAGGATGGGAACCACTGCCCTAGAGCATTGATGCCTAACCCCTACCTGAAACCATCATAGCTCAAACCCTAACTCAGCCCACAGCGCTCACCCACACACGGTGCTCACCTGCTTAAAGGCGTCGTTGAGCATCTTGTATCGCGCCGAGCGCCTCATGGGCAGACACAGGCTGTAGACGGCATGTATGGCAGCGCAGGCGAAGCTGCACAGCCCCAACTGCTTTCTGCGACCCATCCAGCGGTCCAGCCAGCTGGGGAAGCGGGCGTACTTGGTGCCCCGGGACAGCTGCAGGCCCGCGGCGAGCGAGCCAGGGGCGTACACTGAGGCCAGCGTGACCAGGGCCACCGCCGGCAGCGTGGCATTCACCGTCTCCACGGGCAGCTTGTAGAAGGCGGGGGCGCGGCCCAACGCCACGAAGGGGTGCAGCACGTCGCGCAGGAAGTTGTACAGGTAGAAGACCACGAAGAGGCCGAGCGTGGAGAGGACCGGGACGCGCCACGATGGGAAGAGCCTCAGTGGGAGGTTCTCCAAATCCAGGGCCTGGGCCGCCAGGAGGCCTGTGTCCACCGGGGCGAAGCCCAGTGCGCGGCACAGCCCGCCCACCACTGCCTTGGCCTCCGCGCTGTCACCGCACAGCATGACCTGGAGGACGGGGAGGAGAGGAGCACCGTGAGGTTACACCCCGGGGGGGAAGAGGACCACCGTGAGCTAACATGAGGTCACACCCAGGGGGAAGCTCAGGGTGATAGAGCAGAAGAGGAGTGGACAGAAAAAGTGAGGATCACAGACCGAATTTATTTTCACTATTTTATTATCACTCTGCATGGAGCATGTGGGAAGCAGTTCTCAATTAGGCCGTTCTCGGGCATCAATTCAAATTGGAACCAAACTAAATGTCTGCGTCAAACACAATTGATACAGCGTGCAACTGAAAACATCCTCCGAATCCCGGACACGCCCGGACCTCAGACCGGGACCTCACCTGTCGGTTCCCGTCCCGCGGGCCGGTCTGGAGCGCCCAAGCTGACACGGTGTTGAACCCTTTCACCACGTGGCTCTCCGGGAACATGTCTGCCAGCTGCTCGGCATGGGATGTCCTGCAGAGGTTGACCTGGACGGCATTGCTGACATCCACCAGCACTTTGCCCGCCAGGACCTGCCTGAGGCCTGCCAGCGTGGAGTAGTGCTCGGGGAACAGCGCTACGAACACAACACCCGCCTGGCTGGCTGCCTCCTTCTGGGACGTCACCTGAGGGGACAGCGGGGCGAGACAGTGAGGATATGGGATTGCACAAGTCTTTACTGTAAACGTATTATATATTATAAATGTATTTCTCATAAACGTACTTATCATAAACGTACTACTTATTGTATGTCGTACGTCCTGGCACTTAATGTACACACTTATACGTCATACTTAGTTACAGTACTTAGTCGTGTAGCATCTTATCCCTGCAATCTCTATTGTATACAGGGAATGGGTAACCTAGCGATTGCTAGTGCTTGGCACTTGGTTCTATGAACATCCTTACTGTGCCGACAGTTAAAAATTGTTGTTTCTCTTTCTTCTGACAAATGTTCTTATCGGAAGTCGCTTTGGATTAAAGCGCACTAAATCCCCTAAATGTAAATGTATACTTGTTTCACTCTTTTTTGAGTGACATCAATTATTGTGCAATTTAAAAAAAGTTTGTGTTGTCCAGGGACCCCTATTGCTTTGCCGTTCCCTGTGGGGGCATTGGATCAATGGACCGCCGTTTTTAGTTGATGGAATCTGGGATGTTGGATTTGATACCGGAGGGAGGACACTAGCCTGTAGAACAGTCAAGTCAGGAGATTTTAGGCCTTACTACGGGATTTTAGATCTTTGAGTGAGTGAGTATACCAGTTAGTAAGTAAGTGAGTGAATCCATGAACAAGTGAGTGAATCAGCGAATGCCGGGGGTGAATGCTGTAGGGGAAGAGAGTGACGCAGCTACTGAGTCAGTGAGTGAAAAAAGCAGTCAATTTGCAAGTTCATCAGCTTTAGAGTTAGTAAATAATGCAAGTGAGTAAATGGATGAATAAGTCAATGGATGAATGAGTCAACGGACCCTTTTCACAGATCATCAACAATGGTGTCACTTCCTGTTTCTGTGATTGAAAATTAGGCTGTCAATTAAGTCCATCGCAGGACTTCCTGCCTCTGTGATTAAACCTTTGCAGCGCATCCAGAATGCGGCAGCGCGCCTCGTGTTCAACCTACCGAAGTTCTCCCATGTGACCCCCCACTTCCGGGACCTCTGTCATGCCAAATTTGTACCGGCTGCCAAATTTGTACCGGGCGCGTCATCCATACGTAATCCACTCCAAATCTGCCTGGCAACGGACGATCGCGTCGAATGACGTGAACATTCGCGAACCTTCTATCTAGCGATCCGTTATCTGTATTGTGCTATTTCGTCCTTGACCTGCTTTAAACACTCAGTTTACTTGCTAAATTTGATTAAACAATTAAATATAATACAAATATAAAGTAAAAACAAGTGTTATCTGTAATGATATCAACATCAGTTATTAGACCGTCACACGGAGCATGCGCAGTTGGATTGGCGCGCTGCATGTTGATGTCTGTTCCAAGATACATCGTGTGTATTAAGGAACCCAACAAAACATTACATTATCTAGCGATCCGTTAACTGTATTATGTTATTTCGTCTTTGGCAACATGTGCGCGAATGTTTTTTGAAACCTTCCCGGCAACGGACGACACGATCATCTGCTGCCATGCAGGTTTGCAATGGATTACGTATGGATGACGCGCCCGGTACAAATTTGGCATCCGGTACAAATTTGGCATGACACCTCCACTGGCTCCCTGTAGTAGCTTGCATCAAATTTAAGACGATGGTACTGTCTGGCATACAAGGCAGTCGATGGAACTGCCCCTGCCTACCTCCAAGCATTGCTAAAGCCACACACCCCAGCTCAATCCCTCCGCTCAATTACCTCAGCTGGACGTCTGGAACCGCCATCGCTAAGAGCTAGCAAAGGCCGTTCAGCAAAGTCACAACTTTTCTCGGTTTTGGGACCTCAGTGGTGGAACGAGCTCCCTGCCGCTCTCAGGACCGCAGAGTCGCTCACTATCTTCCGAAAAAGACTCAAGACTCACCTGTTCAGAGTCCACCTCAAAACTGCATAGCCACCCTCCCCCTTCTGGCCACCATTGTACACTGTATTGTATTGTATTGCATTGTATTGTATTATTATTATTATTAGTACTTAACTGTGTATCAACTGCAGTAGCTGCTATCATGGCTGTAACACAGGGAATTGATTAGCCTAGCGATTGTGGTACTTGCACTTGGTTCTATGAACGTCCATTCTGTAACGACAACGATATATTGATGCACTTCTTCTGACAAATGTACTTATTGTCAGTCGCTTTGGATAAAAGCGTCTGCTAAATGCCCTAAATGTAAATGTAAATGACTAGCATGGTCAACGTATATATGAAGTTACTAGCTATATCTACTAATACTGGCTCACTGCCACTCTTACAGTGAACAAAACCATCATTGTTATGAGCAGCATATTACGCTCGCTAATAGACCCTTTTCAAAGTAGGAAAGAAACTGTTGTGGCAACAGTGTTTGTCTTACTTTCAAAAGGGTCTATTAGCGAGTGATTCTGACTGTGAGGGACTGAATGGTTCTTGCACCATTTTTAAAGTCAAATTTAAGACTTTTTAAGACCTTTTTAAGACCAACACATACATAAATTAAGACCCAAAAAAATTCTGAAAAATTATTTCATAGAAAAAGGAATTTATTGAGTCACTTATACACATCAACCGTAGCCGTAGTACTAGCAGTAGTAGTACTCTTGCAAAGTTATCTCAGAAGTGCGCGGACACGACGATACGCGAACACATGAACCCACCCGTGTCACCCATAATCACCCATGTCCCGTTGATTAGCAACCGGACACGCTGGGGTTGATATGTTACCGGACTACTGTAACTACTACGGAGTGATAACAAAGACATGAATCAGGCAATAAATCCACCGTCCTTGACAGCGGTCAAGTTTGGTGTGCGGAGTGGACCAAATGCGAACTACTGCAGCTGCTCTAAGTTAAACCCCAAACTAATCGGAATAAGTGTATGCATGTTGATTATAGCAGACTACACCACCTCTTCTGTTGCCGAATAGAATTATATTCCGAACAGATAATTGTATTCCGATTGAGGCGTGTATATGATCCTTTTCTATTCCGATTGAGCTGTTCTTCCACATCTATGCGGATCAGATGTGTCCATGTAAACACGGCTGACAGTGAACACACACACACACACACACACACACACACACACACACACACACACACACACACACACACACACACACACACACACACACACACACACACACACACACACACACACACACAGGCTTTGACGCCGAACTTCCTCATTCGAATATAATTCGAATATCAAAAAATAAATCATAATTCAAACGAATATTAGGCAGCCCTTAATATTCAAATCTGTTATGGCAGACTAACCCGACGCAGTCTACTCATAATATTGTAATGACCACGGAAGAGGCAGTGAATGAAGTATTGATTAGACAGCGATTTATTGGATAGGCCTAATAAACCGTAAGAACACGCAGGACCGGTAACCATAGCAACGCCGGTAAACAAATCTCGCGAAGCCCAATCCAGGGGCCCGTTTCAGAAAGCAGGTTCAACAAACTCTAAGTTAAATCCTTAACTCTAGGTTGACCAACTCTGAGCTGTAAAACTCTGAATTTTCGGTTTCAGAACAGGTGATAACGCTTAGTTCAATCAACTCTGAGTCAAGGTAACTGAGTGAAGCTCGTGCATGAGGATATAAAAAGCCCTCATCAATGGAACACAGATAACATGATTCACCATGGCAACAAGTACTAACAAGCCTCGATCCTCCTACTTCTCCCCAGCGGAGTTGCAAATCTTAATGACTGCATATGCAGAAAGCGAGCATATCTTTTTACTAAAAAGCAATACTATGGCAGCAGCCAAAAAGCGGGAGCTCGCGTGGAAAAATATAGCTGACCGAGTCTGAGTATTTGAGAAAAAGAAAATGTTTTCTCTTGAATGTTCCACTTATTCAACAATTATATTCCATGTGTGTTTGTGCGCACAGGTGCAACCCAACAGGCCCCAAACGGACTTGGCTGCAACTAAAAATGAAATATAAAAATGTAGTTCAAACAGATAAGGTATAATTTAAGTACAAGCAATTGTGATGTTGTTTAGCCTGCCCTCATTAAACAGCATTTAGTGGCTGCATTCAACATGTGATGGATATATTTAAGTAATTAGGGAAATCTGCTAAACAAAGAAAAATCCCAACACTGCCAGTATTTAATATTGTCTATATGAAAGCAACACCTAAATGCCTTTTATACATACAAGTCTCCAAATTTGTGTTTTCTGGTTATCTTAAAATTTGACCTCCATTATAGCCAACAGAAAAAAGGCAGTCAGTTAGAAATGATTGAAGCATATCATGTCTCTAACAGCTCTTCCATCTCGTGCATCAGCAGGGGGGTCAGGATATAATGTCTATAATGTCTATAATGACTATAATGTCACAAGCCTTTTCCGGGGTGACCCTGAGCCTACGAAGGCACTGGAACCGGGCCTTGAGTATGCCGATGGTCATCTCCACTCTGGCTCGTGTCCTGCAGTGAGCCAAGTTGTAGTGTTGCTGTGGGCAAGGGTCAGGGTAAGGGGTCAGCAGATAGCGCTGGCAGGGGTACCCTCTGTCTCCGAGTAGATAACCATCAAACTCTCCTATGATAATACAAGATACACTTTATTGTTTCAGTTGTAATAGGAGGAAACAAAATATTGATCATAGGATATAACTATATACTGGATATATAAACTATATATATAACTCACCACGGGCAAATCTGGCACTCAGTGTAGACTCACGAAACATTCGTGAGTCATACACAGACCCAGGCCACTTCGCTTCCAAATTATTTATCATGTGGGCTGCGTCACATATGATCTTCACAGTGGAGAACAGTAATTAGCTGTATAGTGAAGCATATTTCATTTGGAATGTTAAAGGCTATTATTTAGGCCTACCTGTACATTAATGCTGTGGACAGATTTCCTATTCACATAATCTCCTTCATTTATTGAAGGAGCTATGATAGGAATGTGAGTGCCATCTATGCAGCCAATCACACCTGGAAACCCTAAAATATATCAAATTGACTGATTAGTGCTTCAAGTCTCAAAGCTTTATGACATAAATGAATTACTGCTTAGATTGATAAATGCAATTCTGTGGAAGATTGTTTATATAATTTATTGATGATGCAGAGAAATGGAAACGCTCAAACAGGTAGCTACTCATCAGGGAATGATAAAACATCCAAGTATCTGCGCCTCGACATCAACTGGCTCTTCAATAAAAGGACACGCCATGTCTGCCACTGCCTTCAGTCTGCAGGCTGCAACTTAAGAGCAGGAGAAACTCGGGGTTAGTTGAAGAAAACCTGCCAGCAAGCAGGTTAGGTTCACGGAGTATGTTGCCAGGGTAACTGACTCAGAGTAAAGCTGAACTGGCTTTGTGAAACTGAAAAACCAGAGTTTCCCTCATCTCAGGGTTAACTAACTCAGTTTTCACTAAACCTGCTTTCTGAAACGGGCCCCAGAGGGGTGTTCCACGAACGGAGGTTAAAGGCCCACTATGCAACTTTTTTAGCCAAAATTACATTAAGTATGCAGGTTGAGAGTTATGATGATGGTTCTGCATCCATTTCTGGGTCGATTGGTGGGTGTGTCTTGGACATTTCCCCATGTCGCCTCTACAGTGAAAAAGCGCATATGCAACTTGATGTGTTCGGGACGAGCGCACCCGGATGTGGCGCGGTCAGGTCTTGGTTCATCATGTACTCCAAGAATTAGGTGAGAACCTGAATGTACTGACTGAGGTTGTTCCAGCTATTGAAATTGTATTCAATAATGAACATGCATATTCCGAGATGCCTGTTTTGGGCATAAAACATAATTTCCAGACCTGGCCAACTGCAAACCCCACCCCCCACTATTTTACTTTACTCTACTATGTGACTGTCGGTGTATGTATTGGAAAGCATAGCTGTTTTTTCTGCTAACGGTGTTATTCTTATCTATTTCCCACCAAACCCCATAGGACCACATATGACCTGGAGAGTTTCCAGAACCACGTCCTGATGTACGCAGCAAAGCGCATGGGATACACACCCTTTGTGTACAAGACATAAACCCTTCTAGCGGCTATTGATTATAACAAGCACAACCAACGTCAGGCAGCACGCAACAGGGAAGGGCACAAGATGTAAGTTGTTAGAATTTTACTAACTAATGTCAAGAGAACTTTATTATGGTTCATAAGCGTTGGGCTAAATAATGAATCTATCTCATCCTTTGACACCAGGTACAAACGGTCGTACAACAAGAAGTCAAAGAACTGGACAGTCAGCACGATTAAGGAAACAAAAGAGTACAGCTATATATGGGAGATACAGACAGCCATCCTGTCCCGTAGGATAGCAAGTGGAACTGGCCTGCCCCGAATCGTGACGATGAGGGCTGGTGACCCAAGGCGGCTCGGCCTGCTTGCCCCAGTTCAGCCACCGCCCACATCCAAGCTAGTGAGGGTGCAACTAGCACGAGGAAACATCTTTCCAGAAAACCCAACAGAGGATGCCACCCAATAGCCACGCCACTCATTCCGTGCTCTTTTTTTCAATAACAAAATAAATATTTTTCTAAACAAGTGTCTTTCATTGAACAAACTAAAGATACATATAACAAATGTAATAATTCTTTGTAATTTAGAGAAAAAAATAGGTGTTGCGCACATCCAAAGGTAATCTGAGGTGGTAGACAATTGTATTAGGTTCGTTATTTTCAGCTACAGATGTAAATTGATTTACTTTATAAAGTAACATTGAGGTGTATAAACTGCAGTCGTATAAAAAAAGGCGGAAACTTAAAATATATACAACGATTTTTATTTACAATGGCTAAACATCTAATCGTCTAACTCTGAAGCCCGTGTACTGGCCCCTGGTGTCAGGAAAAGTGTTCCTCACTTTCCACACACAGCAGCTGGGTATGACGACCCGTCTGCCCACTCCGAGGCGGCCATGCTGCCACAGGACAAACTGTCTGTATGCAGCATGGCGAAATTGTCTCTGCTCCACTCCTGGCTCTTGGCTGTCCTCGAGAGCAAAAACGTCGTTCCAAGCAGCCCTCGCCAGCCGCAACACCCCCTCATCCAATACATAAAATGCCATGTATGCCATGTTGTAGGGCTGCAGGATATATCGGCTATGTACGATATATCGATATAATTTCCAAGGGGATACAAGATTTGACAATATCGTTTATATCGTTATATGCGTTAAAATGTTCCGTTTCGCCTCAAGCGTCTGTGTTTGCCTTGGGAGACTGTGAGCGCGACCGCGACCCCTCCCACTCTGTCGTTCCGAACGTGCCGTGTGCAAAGACGCGTCTTTCCCGCAAAGCATCTTCTGCGGCTGCCCCAAAACAATGTCTATTGCAAGAATCCTTCACTCGTGGTGAGCCATATGACAGGAAAACCGCAAAGTGGCGTGAGATCACTAAAGCGGTAGCCTACCACATTGCAAAAGACATGGTCCCGGTCGCAACGGTCGCCCAGGATGGTTTCAAAAAGTTGCTCCCGAACAATGGACCCAAGGTACAATTTGCCAAATCGAAACTATTTCTCTGAAGAAGTGCTGCCAGAGATGTACACCACTCTCAGGCAAAAGCTGACAGCCCGGCTCGCAACAGTAAAATATTTTGCGGTCACTACCGACATGTGGTCCAGTAGGACCTGCGAGCCGTATATGTCATTGACAGTTCATTTTATCGAGGACTGGAGAATGGAGTCGGCGTGCCTCCAAACCAGCTACTTTCCTCAAGATCACACCGGAGAGCACATCGCTGAAGCCCTGCAGGATGCGCTCTCAAACTGGAAGCTGGAGGAAAAGCGGCTGGTGGCCATAACCACCGACAACGGGAGCAACGTTGTTAAAGCGGCCCAACTTCTAAAATGGCTGAGGATGCAATGCTTTGGTCACCGACTTCATTTGGCCATTGGTGAGTACAATCGCAAAGTAATAGTTACAGGGAAGAGAAAATGTGTGCATGCTTTAAAACGGTTGTTTGCCATAACAACTTTTTCACACAGTTAAATGGTGTTTGAATTTGACATAAAATCTAAATCACACACCTCCCTCTTAAACACAGGTGATCTTCCTTATTTAGATAATAAAAATCTAAGAAGAATTACATTTTTTAAATACTTTTATTTTAAATGTTTTCTTTTAAAGAACATGAACACACAATTGAAAAAGTGAATACAAAAACAAAATAAAATAACACTGCGTACTCTACTTAACAGGTTTCTAAGACATTGTTTAAATTAAAAGGTTAAATGAAAAAGTAAATGATTTAAAATATTTAACAATTTTATTTCAGGACATGGCATGGATGATCACCGCATCACAAGGTGCATTGCGCTGTGCAAGAAAATGGTCAGCAGCTTTTCCTATAGCTGGAAACGGAGGAGAGAATTGGCTGGGTGCAGATTCAGCTGGGTCTACCGACTCACCAGCTCATCACAGAGTCAGCCACACGTTGGGGATCGAGACAGCAGATGATCAGCAGGGTCCTGGAGCAAGAGGCAGACCTCTCCAAAGTCCTGTTTGCTGACAAGAAGTCGAGACATCTTGTCCTTAACTGGCAGGACGTAGAGGTCCTGCAGGCAGTCCAGAAAGTCCTGAAGCCCCTTCATGACTTCACAGACGCTCTCTCCGGTGAGGAGTATGTCACCCTCTCCTACGTCAGGCCTGTGCTACACCTCTTCAACTCAAGTCTCCTAATACGGGAAGAGGATGATAGTGAGCTGTGTAGGTCGATCAAGACCAGAATCTTGGATTACCTTAATGCCAAGTATGCTGACCCAGACACAAGTGACCTTTTGGATATGGCATCACTTGCGGATCCACGTTTCAGGGTCCAATACATCCCAGGTGAAAGAGTTGAGGCACTGAAACACAGAGCTGTGTTGGAGGTGGAGGCCTTGCAGGCTGATTTGGGCGGCGGTAAGCCGGACCCGGCTGGCCCTGTGCCAGAGGAACCAGGAATGCCACCACCATCCACAAAGAAGAAGTCACTGGCCAGCTTCTTCAAGCAGAGCACAGCCACCAACACCAGGCTGACACAGAGGGAGGCGATTGAAAGTGAGCTTACAAGCTACTTACAGTCAGCTGTCATCGACCACGACACAGATCCTCTCCAATGGTGGAAGATGCATGCCGATATTTTTCCAGCACTGAGCCTCCTGGCAAAAAAGTATCTTTGCGCACCAGCAACCAGTTCCCCTTCTGAAAGGGTTTTCAGTTGCAGCGGCAACATTGTCAACTGTCACAGGGCATCCCTGAAGCCTGAGGCGGTTGATAGACTAGTTTTCCTTGCACAAAACCTGTAAAATATAGGAGCACTGCTAATGAGAAACGTTTTTTTGGTCTGTTCTGTTGGTAATTTTGTTCTGTTTACATTCTTGTTCTTTGCACATCTGTAGAAGAAGAAAAATCTTAACCCTTTTCATTCAATTAAAACTATTTAATATATTTGTTATTTCACACAATGTTAGATGTTGGCACCACATAATTTGTCAAAGAGATTTAAAGATTTTATTTATTTTGTTAAGAAGCATAAAAACTGTTCTGTTCATGTGTTCATGTGTTCATTCAATGTACCTTTCTTGCACTTGGCACATGTGCCAGCCAGAGTTCCATGTTCCATTCTGGTGAAAATGACTATACAAAATCACATGTTGATATATGTTGCAGTCATACTGATCTGTGTTTTATTAAAAGTGCTTGCAACGTCTCACATGTGGCTTTTGACTTAAAAAAAACCTTCGAACCCACTCTATAGAAAATATCGAGATATATATCGTATATCGCCATTCAGCCAAAAAATATCGGGATATCATATTTTGCCCATATCGTGCAGCCCTACCATGTTGCCGATGCAATTGAGTGGCAATTGGCGACAGCATACTTTCTCTAGGTCAGTGTCCATCTCCCTGCAGTGTCCACAGGTACACCAAGTGGGGGAGAGCTCCGTCGGGTTCAGGGTGCAGGGGTTTCCTCCAACAGTGACATGACGTCAAACATCATGCCTGGAGACCTGTTCAGGATTTTTTCCAAAATCGTGTCCTTCTGACCAGGCTCCAGACAGTCTAGTTTTTCCTTCAAGAAAAAAAGAACCATTCATATTACATCACTGGGGGAGGCATAAAATCAAATGTATGTGATATCTTGTTGGGTTGTGAACATTGTAATTGTAAACATTGCGGTTGTATACAAACCTTTGTCTCTGCTGTGCGGCGCCTCTGCAGATCTTCGAGTCTATTTTGAGTCTCAGCATCAAGGTCCCTTGACCCCTTCCCTCCTCGTTTGTTTCTACCCCCCCGTGGAGTTCGTTGCTTTCTCCTCGAGCCCATCGGCACAGGAGTGAAGTCTGACGACGCGGTAGAAGTTGAGGTCTGCAAAAGCATACAATGATCTGATGTAAATAATAAGCATACCATTTTTGATAGAATAAATTACAACATAGATTACTACACCTACTTGAGAAGATACATAAATGTAGACTACGGTTGCTGTGCAAATTGTTCATGCTATCGTCATGTATTATGTTGACCGACACTAAGTAGGCCTGACACTGATCGGTCAGAAAATATACAACTAATTAAATCTAGGATAAAACATCTCCCCGTCAACGAAACAAAAACGATGGGTTTTTATTTAGTGTAACAACACAAGAATACAGTACTTTAATATCAAAGACATTGTCTACTCTTCATGAATAGATAGAATACACACGTACCTCAGACATCCTTCAGACGCTTTGCCGGCTCCTTTGAAAACAAGCGCACACGGGAGAAGTGGGTGGGGGCGGTGCGTTGTCAATTAGTTTTTACGACGGTGTTGTATTCCGAAGCTGCAGGGGGAGCTGTGTACTGAATAATGCGCGCATAAAAACGGCGAAAACCCAGAAACAGCGAAGAAAAAACCAAAGTTGCATAGTGGGCCTTTAAACAAACACTGAGTTAACGCTGAACTCTAGGTTGATTGACCCTGTGCCGACCAACCCAGAGTTTTCGGTTCCACAGCAGCGGTTATGCATTAGTTCAATCAACTCGGGGTTGGTTAACACAGGGTTGTGCGCGTCCATGCCAAACTTAAAAAGACGTGATGTATGGATCATGGAAACCCTGATCGATATGGCGAAACGGGCCGCTTATTTCAATGAAATGGAACTCCAGGTATTCCTGGAGAGCTTTGACGAGGAGAAGGACATTATCACAAGAAAAGGGAACGCTAAAACCTCTGGAACCCGGAGAACCAAAGCCTGGCAGCGGATCGCTGACCGCGTAAATGCGTTAGTTACACGTCAAAAGCACGTCAAAAGATCCTTAATATTTGAGCCATGAATATATAAATATCCCATTAAGCATTCTTAAAGATCCTACCACATAACCCCCTTTCTTCTAAAACAATATGTACTCCGATTGCTTCCAAGCGGTCAGAGGATCAAGTATAAAAAATGAAGTATAAAAAACATACACTGGTAAGCTTTTCCCACCATCAGTATTGGTATCAAGTTTAAAATAAGCCATTTTTTTAAGCCACTCGGGAAAAGGCCGACAGTCGCAGTACTGATCTGGCCCTCAAATTGTCTTGAACCCCGGTGGAGGGAGCTGTTATAAACATAAATTCAGGGCCGCCTGGCATGGAGGGGGTACCTGGAGGTATCCTACCACCTCCGAGAGTCATGGGCCATACCGCCACACTGGTTTGAATGTAGGTTTTGTGTTGTCTTTGTATTTTAGATTTTTTTTGCCGTTCGAAAGTAACCACTGCAAACCGTGTGCTTGCCACAGCGCATACTATTCCAAATGTTTCTTTTTTGGTAACTGGGTAGAAAACATAAAAGTGACAATTCATCAACTTCACAGATCAAGATGGATCAGTGCTTGTAATGAAGCCGCCGGCTACGATCGAACATTCTCCAGTGGATGCAAGTCCGTTAGGACTATTTTATACTTTATGTTGTAAATGCCTCTCGGCATAGTAGGTCAGACAATATTGCTCTTTGTATGATAGGAGGCCGATACAAATCTTGGATGGGTCATCTGAAACGACTTTGATGTGCTCAGCATCTCCAGCATTATAGCCTAGATAAAACTACCATTTGAAAAAAACGGTGGGCTACGCAAATAGTCTGGAGTGAACTGAGGCCAGGTCCTCGATTGGTAGTGTTGGCTATGTAAGGCTATTTAAATATATTAAAGATTTGCGCGAGAATCTATGTCTCTCCACTCCAGCAAAAAGTCATCCAATATGCCAAGATGTTGAGCCGTGGTCTTATCAATCGCTCCCGGTGGATTGCACGTATAATTTGCGCTCTGATATCAGCAGTTCTCTCATCAAAAGGGCATGCCATTGTGACCACATGAAATCTGTGGTGAACGCCGGTTGAAATACCCAAAACCGGGTTATGTTTCAAACTTAACCTGCGCAAAACCTGGTCCGACCAGGTTTGATTCAGAGCATATGTTGCTATAGCAACTAACATACCGTGATCCTTTTGGAACGGAAAACCTAGGGTTACAGCAAACCCTGGGTTAACTTACCCGGTTATGTGATAAAACCGGCTTTGTGGAACACCCCACAGGTCTTACTGAAGGAATTTAATGGTCAAAATATTATGAATAAATATTCGAATATATTTGAATATTAATATTAATAAACAAACAAACTTCCAATATGGTTTTTGGGCAAAAGTCAAAGCCCTAGGAATACTTACATTAAAATGATCCAGCATGAACTGTGATCCATAGTACCGCGAAATGACATGGCTGTCGGTGTCGTCCGTGGGCCAGTACCTCACATGGATATCCATCCGTTTGCTTTTAGTGGTTTTGTTTTCTCTCATCGAACATGAGGACGTACTGTTTATCGCTTATGCAGCGTGACAGCTCTCTTTTTATGAAAAATGCAATGCCGTATTTGGCGGATATATTTCTGCGACCTCATGTGACTGATGTCAACGTTAACGTAACGTAAAACTCCTGAAAATGCCGTAATTAAAAGACGCACTATGTGATTTTTTGTGTGCGACAATTTCCCCTAGTCCTAAAAAACCCTCTGCAAAATTTAATACCTAGAGCAAATTTACAGTAAATGTAAGAAAATGTATGGCCTTAATTTCACACAAAAAAAAGTAAGACTTTTTAAGACTTTTTAAGGACCCGCGGGAACCATAAAGAGCGAGGGAGGGTCACGCTCACCTCTGCCTCCTCAGGAAACAGCACCCGGGAGCGTTTAGGGCTGCGGCTGCCAACCACCACCTGATACCCGGACGCCACTAGTCGCCCGCTCAACGAGCGGGAGAAGTCGCCCGTACCCAGGACACCCACCACGGGCGTGGCGGGGTCGGAGATCAACGCCTCCAGCGGTCTGGAGCCCACCCCTCTGCCTCGGATCAAAGGCCTCTTCATCTCCTCACGAGGCATCACATCAGGTCTACATCAGAACAAACCAATCAATACTGCTTTACTGATACAACACTACAATACAGACGCCCTTGCACTTTTCGTTCTTACATAACCAGAATTAAAATATATAGAAATGTGAATCAAGACAGTGGATGATATTGAGTCAACGATCTAGAAATTAAATTGATCAACACGTAGTTATATCAACAATAATACAGACTTGATCAGGTGTCATTTATTAAAGGTAATGACCATGTTGTAGTACTGTTGGGTAACGCAATAGTCATTGTTGCATTTCCCAAGTGTTTATTTGCGGTTCAATGTTGGCACATCCTCGTAATAATGATGGTGAAGTTTCTAGTAACAAACATCTTTGCAAACCATAATAATACAGAAAAGTACTGTCAATAAACTTGAGACTTATCAACAACTGGCAGGTCTACCGGACGGATCCCAACAGGGAGGTTCTCAGTTTTTCCCGACGAAAGGCTGTTTTCATTTCAAACCAATAGAGGTTTGGTGTCGAGTGTCTCCATGAACACGTCCTACACCGATCAAAGCATTGTATTACCCGATCGTCTCCTTATTAACTACCTGGTTTTATATAACGACGATAAACATATTCCTTACATTTTCCTACATATAACTTGAATCGCTCTCATGTCTCCTTTACAACACTTTGCTCTGTCCTTGGCTTATCTAAACTTTACCCGTTATTGCGCCTTTTCAGCTAAAGTGCATTGGAGTCGAAATCAAAAGACAATTAGGTAAAGATTCGAGGAGCATGGCTTTAACGACCCCAACAACATCGTTGAACATAAGAACAAACCCGTTTAGATTAGTTTCCCACTCACCTTCTTTTTTTTACAACTCTCTCTGCTTCCTTCCATGTGACTGTGCGTCTACCGCGGAGGCCCCGCCCAAACTGCGGAGGCCCCGCCAGAGCCCGTCTACGAAGTATGGAAAGCCAAGAAGGCCACTAACTGGCCCTAGAATGGCGCGGTAAAAGTGCAAAACCTTTGGCAGGAAATCCGTACGGTTTTTTAATGACTGATAGCCGCGGCTATTAGTTATTCACTCCGGCTATTAGTTATTCACTCCGGCTATTAGGTATGCAGGCGGCGGCACGTCGGTTTAGGTTTCGATTCGTCATTGGCTCGCTGCGCCTTCTCATTGGTTGAATCTAGAGACATGTGACCGTTTGTCCTCTTCCACACTACGCAGCTAACTGTTTCGGCAGAGACGGTTGACTAGAGAGGATCGAATCAATATCGCCAAGGAATTGCTCCGGTGAGCGAAGACATTTTTGAACTTCATGGGAATGTAAACAGGTAAGAAAAGTACCAAGTGAATAATGCACAGGGTTTCTATGTTTCATAGTTAGTTGTGCGTATGTCCTTCATATAGGTCAGAAATTGTATTCATAATGGGTCTTAAGAAGGTATTAGAGGCTTAAATTTAACTTGTTCAAACCTGCAGAAACCCTGAATGCAGAATATTCAGCATTTCTTCGTCTTTTAGATCTGATAACCAACTTATAAATGCTAACGATTTTAGCTAACGTCAAACTTAATGGCCAATGCTAATGAGGCACATGTCTTCAATTTAGCTAACGCCTCGTTAACATTTTTAGCTAATGCTAACGAGGCACGTGGCTTTAATTTAGTGGGAGCGTGTCTATGTTCCCCGGGTCCTATGTTCCCCGGGTCCTATGTTCCCCGGGTCCTATGTTCCCCTCTTTGTATGAGACTGGGGAACATATGACCCTTTTTTTTTTTTTAAAAGGGTCCTATGATAAAAACCTGTTTCAGGGTGTCCGCGGACACCCTGGCCTTTAAAAGTCTTGAATTCGTCAAAAATGGCATATGCTGGTCTTAAATTTATAACTCGGAGGTCTTAAATTTGTCGGGGCAGGGTTATTTAAATTTTTTTTTTTCTCGCGGGACTTTTCGGGAAGGAGATGTACGAGGGGCTACTTTCTTGCTAGCTGCATATATAAACGGATGTCGGCGCGCTTGCTAGCTAGTCTGCAACAATGGGTAAATGCAAGTTCAACGTCAGTTGGCTGGAAGACGTCCGTTTCCGAGGTTGGCTAGCGTCCGTTGCCAACCCAGAACAGGCCAGATGCATTCCGTGCAAAAGTAGCCTACATTCAAGCTCGGCACCATGGGGATTAAGGCTGTCGTCAACCATATGCAGAGCCAAAAACATAAAACCTCTGCCAGGAGCCACACACAGACCCCAGCCATTTCTACGTTTTGCATCTCTGCTGCGGCGGTGGCGCCGCAGACGGTCCGCGCTGCTAGCACAGACCTGAGGGTAGCATTTGGTGCGACACCAACACTGAAAGCGGAGGTGTTGTGGATTCTAAACACAGTGGTCAAGCACCAGTCCTACAACTCAAATGGGGATAGGAGATCTCTTCGGTTTGATGTTCCCTGACTCTCAAATCGCGAGCACCTTTACTGCTGGAAGGGACAAAACGGCGTATATAACTCGCTTCGGACCAGCGCCTTTCATCCGAAACGAGCGAATCTGCAGCGTCAACAAGGCCAACAAGCACGCCACCCTAGCCATATTATGGGCAACCGTGTTCCCCTTGGCTGTGATTTGAACTTTGAATTCCTCGTAGGAGTTCATAATAATACATTGCTCGCCTTGGATGAAATACACCGCTCTTGCGCGATTTATTTTGCATAAGGGTGAGTCAAATGACGCGAGAAACGCCCCTTTTATGTGAACGCGCATTGAACCTAAAGCGGAAAACCTGGTTCAACTAATTGAATCTAAAGTGAGCGTCGTGGTACCATTTAACTGTGATTGAGAGTTGCGGCTCTGTCGAGCCAGGTTTTCCCAAGAAAGCCTGGGTATGTTCAACGAGGTTCGTGGTATACCCCCAGGTCTTACTGAAGGCATTTATTTAATACCATGAATACGTGCTGGTGCACCCAAATTAAAAATTTAGGCGCACCAGTGCACCCAAGGAAAAAGTTAGTCTGGAGCCCAGGAGTATCACTTTATGTTCAATAAACAGACAGAAAGTAAACTTGAATGAGTCTCATTGAGTGACGCACATGCTATGCTTGGGTTGTAATACAGCGGGATCCCCCCCATCATCGCGGGTTTAAGGTCTTAAATTTCATTCAAGGTGGTATTAAAAAGGTCTTAAAAAGTCTTAAATTTGACTTGCTGAAACCTGCAGATACCCTGTGTTTGTATTTGGCCACCTTTTTAGATGCTGACTATTTATTGACAATAACTTTTTGAACCTTTTATGTTGTGTCATGTGCTTTCATCAGGTGTATTTCATGCTCAAAGTATGTGCTCTCCCTTTTCAGGTTGGGATAGTGACATGGCCTCACTTCTCCTGCTGGTCTACCTCCTGCCACCACCTCCAAGTGGAAACAAGGGAGCTGTCAAAATCAGTATCCAGGAAGCTGTGGATCGTGTAGTGAAGTTTCACAGGGTAATTGTATCCTGATAATTTTTATTTTATTTTTAAAGGTCCCATGGCATGCCGCCAGAGCTTGTGTGTTGCTGATGGATGTCACAATCTCTGTGTTGGCCAATCTACTTATCGAGTCTTGAAAACAAAATGGTGTCGACGGGTGATCTACTGATGGTATTGTGTGTATAAAATGTACTTTTTAATAAACAATCTGTACACTTACAAAGTTCTCAATGCCTCGTTTTATATGTTAATACCCTTTTTGAACTACCAAAGAAGTGTCGGGCTACTTCTAGCCTTTTAAATGGTTTAAAATAGCGATTTAGTTTTTACCATAACCACTGCCCCATTGTTCCAAGTTTATAGCGTTTTGATAGAATCGGCTAAAAACAGCCAACTGAAGAAAGCGTCTATATGCGTTTTTTGTGCTCCAAAACGAACGTTTCAACTCATTATCATACAAAACATATCCCAAATCCGATTTACACCGGAATTCCCTTTAATTGGTTGACGGGTACACATTTATTTATTTATTTTCAAGTTGTTTGTTACATCATATAAATGTAAAACTAAATATGGTTCTTGATAAAAAATTATTAAAGTTAACTATAATGTTAACTATATATATATGTATGCACTGTAACAACAACAGCAGCAAGAATAATGTGTAGACTATTCATTCATGAAGTGTTGATAATTCACCTCAAAGGTGTTGGTTGTACACCAGTCAGAGTACATTCTCACTCTAGAAGTATTAAATAATCAGCTCTGCGAAGTGCTACAAGCACTGACTTGGAGTACATTTCTCTCTCTGGGGTTCTAGGTTTACACTGCAGGTGTAAGGAAGCACTGAATGAGTGCCCAAAAGTACCACTAATAGAGTACATTTGCACTCTCAAAGTGTTCAAATGTAACTCTAAATTTGGAGTACATATTTTGCTCTTCTAACAGTGTTCAGCGAACACTGAACTCTTGGACCTATATATACCCCGAAGTGAGTGTTAAATGTACACCCATAGAGTACAATGTACACTGTGGTTTTTGCTGTGAGCCCGTGTTCTAATAAAGACAATCTACTTTTTATGAGGATTTCTTTATTTCCTGAAAGCACAAAAAAAGTCATTCATATTGGGTATGTTTTTAGAGCAGGGAACAGTATCCCAGCCTCACCCACCTTTAACTTATGTTCCAAAATGTGGATCTCCAAAGCATCCTTTGCATCTTTTGCCTAAGGTGGTCCATTTCCAAGTCTGCTTTGTGTATTTGCTTTTCTAGATAGATTTTATATAAGTCTTTGACTGGAAGCTATAGGAATGCAAAAGATGAGATTGGATTTCACAGTGCCAAGTAGAGCGTTTCATTATAATTCCAGGGAGAATCTTACAGAGGTAAGCTGTGATTTAGAAGTGGATGGCCTCTCATTGGATTCGATTTCATCCTGTTTGAGAGAAAGAAGATGTCAGTTTTAAATTGTACAACGCTATCATCAACTTTTAGAGGTTATTTTTAAAAGGTGTTAACCTCAATAGGCCTTTCTCTTCCCTTTCGAATGCCGCAGACAATGTTTCTCCATCATCTTCCTGTAATGACATTAACGGTTGTGTTCAGCAATTACCAAGACATTATTAATAATCTGTGGAAGGTGAAGAATTGTTACAATTGCATGGAGGTTGGTGAGGGCATCTGGTTCAAGTGGGGCGATGACGCCATGCAACCCAGTCGCCAAGAAAAAACGTTGACGTGTACGTTTCCATGAACACTGGATACGTAGCATTTCAACGGAAAAAATAGCGTGTTATACCTACAGTATCCACGCGTGCCGCTGTGGAGGCGGGTTTCGGAGTTTGGGGTCACGGGTTTCGAGGCAAATTGTGGACACGATTGTTGAGGGGGACTCTCTAAATCGACGCCACTTCGACCTGGGCGGGACTTTACGTCCTACGTCACTCTCTGGGTGTGCATGTGTGCACATAGCCGTCACTCGCGATGGGTGTGCATGTGAGAAAGGTTTTGGCTTTAGTGTCTATGGGTTGGTAATAACGGTTCTGATGATTTTTCTGATGGAAAAGTGGTCTTTATTTCCATAATCTTTGTGTCAGTGAACGCATAAACCCGTTTGTTAGTTAGCAGTTAAACAAAATGCGATCTCTTTGTTTACAGTTACCAACGACCAACTGATGAGGGGGTTCGATTCCCTAGTGAGCAAGTTCTTTTTCGTTCATTTTGGACTGCACACAGCCATCGCGGAGTGACGGATACTCGCACAATGACACACAGCACTGTCTTTACAATTATAGGCACCGAAGTTTAAAGATTGTCAAGTGGTTAACTCGTGAATCGCATGTACTAAGACCTGATGGGTTAGTGGTCAGAGAACAACTCATTAATGCGGGGATAAGGGGTTTGATTCCTTAATGAAGCTAGCTTTTTTCTTTCATATTGGACTGGATGTTTGTATGCCATTTTGCGTAACTTGTAGTTTATGATGAAGAAATGTTACTGGGGTTAAGGTTAGGGTAACGGGTAAGACACAAAGTGTTTTTGCAACACAATATTTCTTACAATAACAAAGTAGTCCAAAGTTTTGATGACTCCAGTAGGAAACTTAAGATACCTAGAGAAATGCGTGAGTGCTCACAAAACATCAACAAGTCAGCAGTGTGGTACAGGGTGATCATTTCTGATATACAGTACAAAAGCTGAAACTAGGCCTATTAGCCAGGAGTGGGAAAGATGCAGACGCAGACGCAGACGCAGACGTGGGAAGCAATAAGACGCACCAACACACAGTTGCCTGTTGCCTGCCTATAGTCTAATGTTAGCTTAGTTCGTGTTGTTTCGTCATGTTAATCGCTAGTAATATTAAGTCATTTGTAGAAATATAGCCTATCATTACAGCCTGTAGGAATGTCACCCACCCTCCATCGCGTACGACACTGACGCTCGTAATCTGTAGTGCAAGGGAGTTCGTGCACAGATCCCTGAGACAAACGGCTACGCGCACACATGCAAACCCATAGCGAGTGACGTAGGACGTAAAGTCCCGCCCAGGTCGAAGTGGCGTCGATTTAGAGAGTCCCATTGTTGAGGGGGGGGGGGGGGAGGTAGACTGTTGTTGACCGGGGAGGGGGGGGGGGGGGGGGGGGCACGCTCGACAACGAGGGTTGGTTTTTAGGAACAGCTGCCCGAAGCGATGGTCACGTCACTCTCGGTGATGGTGTCGACAACAATGAACACACGAACAATGTTAATAGAACAACACACAACCACATAACATCCCGAACCCATTAACCCCACTTAATCCTAACAACAAAACAAGTTAACAAAAGCCCCTTTTGTCAACTGACAACCCCAATTCCCAGAATCCCCCGCGGCTCCGGAACACTATATTAATCTTTATTATCTGAATGGTAAATGCAATATTTTAGGACAGATACACCATTAAACGCGTTTCTAATGACATTTCTAGCGAGAAATGTACATTTTCCTTACATAACCTTCAGTCAGTGAATGTGTATGATCTTTATTAATCTTTATTATCTGAATGGGAAATGCAATATTTAGGACCGATTCACCGTTTAAAGTGTTTCTAATAACATTTCTAGCGAGAAATACTTTTTACTTGCATAATCTTCAGTCAGTGATTCTGTCAGATCTTTAGTTTTATAGTTATTAGGATTTGATCGGCTCGCTCGCATGTTTCAACGACGTCAGGTTGTTAGGGACGCTGCTTTCGCTAAACTAGCAGCTACGTGTTTCCTGCGTTTGTGTTATTAAAACTGTTACTTTATGTAACTTTTAATGATATCATCTTGTTAGAAACACGTATATCTGAGAGCCAACCCAGTCGCCAAAAATACATACGTTGACAGTGTACGTTTCGTGAACACTGGATTACGTCGCATTTCAACATAAAATAGCGTGTTATACACACACACACACGCACGCACACGCACGCACACACACGCACAGACACACAGACAAAGACACACATACACACGCACACGGTGCATTTCGCTACTAAAACAACAACAACAAAATATTCCCTCAAATATTATTACATTCAAAACGTTGGCCAAAATGGCCAATAATTTCATTTTTATTTGGGATGCTTCTAGGACATTTTGGGTGGATTTTGAACGGTATGTGGGCAGCACGTTTTTTGCAGGACCTGGCAACCCTGCGCTGTTGCCTGAGATCTGGATCCACCACCCCCCACCCCCCCCACCCCTAAATAAATACTATGGCAGAATAAAGAATAAATTCATGCATTATCATTAAACTTGAACATTTGTTTTTACAGTAGATTGGTGGAGGGATGACGTATGTTGGCCAAACCGGAAGTTAGCATCGCCCTGGGTTCCCTTGACAAAAAGCCAACGGGTTTTTCCATTGGATTTTGGATTATTGCAGAAAAATTAGCATCTTTGAAGCACCTCCTCAAAAACTGAAAATAAATAAATAAATAAAAAGAACCGTTTTCCAAAGAACGAAATGTAAACCGATGCATTCTGAATGGGAGTGTTTCTCCGATTTTTCCATGCTACACAGAACGAAATGTAAACCCATGCAAATAAAGACTTCATGGTCATAATAATTTAAATATCATTAATCTCCCGAGTGGTTGGGTGGTATTCTATTTTTTTCAACGGGGCTGCATCCAGTCACTTGACCGTCATGGTTGCTATGGTGGTTGCTATCGACCGCCCCCTCTAATCCTTACATGGCTCTAAAAACCACGCGGCACAGGAGCTGCCGTCAATTGTGTTGTTTTAGTCGTAAACTGGGGTCCGACGGTTAAAAAAATAGACAGATATTCCGAGGTATCCTTAAAAGGCAGCTTGGATGTTTTTATTTTCTGCAGTTTAGACTTCAACTATAACCTATTTTTGAAAGCAAAACACCAAGTTCATTGATTTAACTAGGCAGGGTTATTTGAAACAATTTATTAAATAAATATTTATGAGAGGTCATTCCTTCTCCTGAGTTTGCTTCCTATTTATGTCTAGTGTACACCCCTACTGTCAAAAGCATCCCCCCCCCCCCCCATATGGATTTGGAGGAGTTGTTGCCACGTCCCAGTGGCGGAAGTATCATATAATATGAAAGAGGGCATTCAATTATACAATGATCAATTAGGAGGCCGAAGCCCTAAAGGAAGTGATGCAATAGTTGACTGAGGCGAGAAAATTTAAGTAATCTGTACCTTGGGGTCTCTTATATATCAAAGGGGGTTTAAAAGGATGCATACGCTTCAACCTGTGGCTCCTGCCCTACAGGAAATGACTCAGCAAGTGCTCCATCTCGTTGCACCTGCACCCAGCAGCTCGCTTGCAAGATTTTGGCCTGAAGTTCTTCCCAGACCTACACCCTAGCCATCCAACCTGCATATCTGAGAATCAGGCCTCTCTTCAATAATGACAAAATTTTATGAGAGAAATACACATTGGGCCCTATTTTAACGGTCTGAAACGCAAGTGGGAAGCGCAAAGCGCAAGTAGCTTTGTGGGCGGTTCTACGGCGCTATCGCTATTTTACAGGCGGATAAATGACGCTTGCGCCATGGCGCAAGTGTCAAAAGGGTTGTCTGAAGCAGCCTAATTACCCGTAGGTGTGGTTTGGGCGTAACGTGCAACAAACCAATGAGAGTGCCAGCTCCCATCCCCTTTAAGAGCCATGAGCGCATTAGAATCGGACGAGTTGATATTTTGACAGCGCGTCTGCAGTCTCCGATGAGACAGATGCACATGAATTTCAAACTGCAAATGGCTTAGTTTATTGCCAAATAATATGGCTAATTCACACATGGAATAAGGGGTTTTCTTCCACAACTTCAGAAATACTGAGTCCTCAAATAAATTTCGGCAAAGAAAACGTATGATAGGCTATAACATGATATGCGGTAACTGTGGTTCTATTTAATGATATACGCAATACATTATAAACATTGTTTTATCAGTATTGTATGCTATCCTAATATGCATGTGTCCCCGCGGTAATAGACATTGCCATTGATTGTATTATGCGTACGTGTTTAGTTTGCCCAAGTGAAGGAGTTCAAGTACCTCGGGGTCTTGTTCGCGAGTGAGGGAACTATGGAGCGTGAGATTGGCCGGAGAATCGGAGCAGCGGGGGCGGTATTGCGTTCGCTTTACCGCACCGTTGTTACGAAAAGAGAGCTGAGCCGCAAGGCAAAGCTCTCGATCTACCGGTCGATCTTCGTTCCTATCCTCACCTATGGTCATGAGGGTTGGGTGATGACCGAAAGGACGAGATTGCGGGTACAAGCGGCCGAGATGAGTTTCTCAGAAGGGTGGCTGGCGTCTCTTAGGGATAGGGTGAGAAGCTCAGCAATCCGTGAGGTACTCGGATTAGAGCCGCTGCTCCTTTACTTAGAAAGGAGTCAGCTGAGGTGGTTCGGCATCTGGTAACGATGCCCACTGGGCGCCTTCCTTGGGAGGTGTTTCAGGCACGACCATGGGAGGATCGGGGAAGACCCAGGACTAGGTGGAGAGATTAATCTCAACACTGGCCTGGGAACGCTCGGGATCCCCCGTCAGAGCTGGTCAATGTGGCCCGGGAAAGGGAAGGGTCGTTGGGGGCCCCCTGCTTGAGCTGCTCCCCCCCCGCGACCTGCGACCCGGATAAGCGACGAAGATGGGATGATGATGAGCGTGTTTAGTTTGCGTGTGTTTAACAGAGCACACATGCGCGCGCATTCATCATCTTTTAACACTCACTCGCGGATTAAAACAATTTTTCACGATCAAAATAGGATATCATCAATCCTAAAGTATGGGCATGTAGGTCTACAGGATGTCTCTGTCAAGAAAAATTTGTGTTTGCTGTACGGTGTTTGCACTGATGCATTGATTTAAAAGTACAACTTATTACCGCTGCATCAGCTGTTCTTTCCCAAATAATTACCAAGAAGTGCGGCTAGGTAGATGAGAGAAGCACAGCGCGTATGCGCGAGGTGCACAAGCAATCCGTATGCATCGAATATGCGCATGTATGCATGCGCCCTTAAAATAGCATCTGAACAACGCGCCACTGACTTTAAACCAGGTATTTCCTGGTCAGTAGCGCAATGGTATTCAGAGACGCAAAATACCGTTTGCGCCAGAACACGCCTCCTCCTTCCGCCGAACCGCCCCTTGGGGCGCATGATCAATCCCTAATTTACCGGCAAGTGGCGCTGGTGGGAAAAGAACGCTCTGCGCCAGTTGTAAACTAGCAACGACACATGCGCCAGTGACTAAGTCACTTGCGCCGGATGCAAGATAGGGCCCATTAACTTTTTGTTATCTCATAAGCGGCGTGGTGCCGGCTCCTTTTGACCTTTTGACCCCAGACTTCAAAGACGTGGCCACAGGCCAGCTGTGTCTACACACATTAAGCCACAAATGTACACCTCCATCCCGCAAAAAATGGGGCCTAGAAACTAACCTCTGTCTTATGTTATTGACTGTACTGTTGGAGGTCACGCCCCTTTTCCGGCCTTTTCGAGATAGCTAGGGATGCTAAAATGTTTACACACATTTCCCGGGGCCCCGAGAACGACATATCCAAGATTTGTAGTTCTAGCCCATAGAGAAAAAAGGTTTTCCCAAATGGACTGTCATTTGGACAAAGCCCCTCAGAAGTGTTGCCTGCGAGACCTAATGGTTCAGAATGTGGTGGAAAAACTGTTTTTGAGATAGGAAGGTCCTACCGCCCTGAAATTTGAATACCATATTCTAGGGCCTAACTGGGACCCCCGCATCGAAACTTGGCCCGGTCTGACCCCGAGTGCAGGAAGGGGGGGCCTGGACTTTCATAATCTTCGCTCTGTGAATGTAAAGCAGTCATACTCAAGTAGCGGCCCGCGGGCCACAAAAGGCCCGCGGGGTGTCTATTAATGGCCCTCGAGCTGTTTTGAAAAGTTTCTTTAATTATTAAAAAAACAATAAAAAAATAAAATCGTGCTGGGCGCTCTTATTTTGAAACCGCGCGCCGCGATCTCAATACGAGGCTGGGGGTTACAACGATAAACAGATAGCACTCCAGCCCACGGACCGCTCCAGCCCTCCCAAACTCGAGGCAGACAGTCCATCTCAGCAGCAGTTAAGGCCGATTTAGGGTCGTTTTCGACGCAGAGACGTAAGCACGTAATTTACACAAGGGACTTGTTTTAGACAATTTTTGATTTACGGTTCCTTTAAGGTTCCTTAAGGATTGCGCGTGTTGCAAGGGGATTCTCCGCCAGAACAGTAGGGGGAGCAACGAACGAATCTGTGGGCGTGGAAGTGGAAATCGCTGGCTTGTATATTTATAATTATCATAATACGTTCTTGTGTTTTCTTCTTCTCCTTCTTCAAAATTCTTCATTCGCTTCTGTCACAGCCTTTTAAAAATGCCGCTATTATGCTGTAAAACCGGAAATGTGAGACTCCTGAAAGGATGTGGTTAGCTGGCCAATCACAGTCTTTGCGAGCTGCGTAGGGCCGTAGTGTTTTAGTCGCATAGTCAGGAATTTTGGCCGACGCACTTAAGCACGTAAGGGGGGATATTTTACCGCGCAAGGGGGGGTTATGTATCTTACGTGCTTACGCGTTACGTCTAAAACAGAGCATATATCGGCCTCAGTCACACGTATACCGACCGGCCCCTTGAGTCACTGAAAAAAAAAATTGTGGCCCCTCATCATTTCTACTTGAGTACCCCTGATGTAAAGGATATTTGGTCGGTTGTTATGACGAAGAATCATAATGTGTATAGGAATATTCTATAAATGTCTTGATATCATCTTTCATCTCAACATTTCTGCTGCAGCCACTTAAAGTCTCACTCCGAGAACCTTAAAATATGAATCAATCCATTAGAAGTATGAAAATATCTTCCCGGTGGCGTAACAGGGCAAACAAGGTGTCCTTTTCTACGTTTCGAGGCGATTGCAACAGTGCCACACATGATCATATTTGAATATGTTTCGAGGTAGTAATTAGCTGTCGATTTGGAGGCCTTTATTTTTTCAATAATGACCAGCTATAGATTTGCTTCCCGATGGAGATTTTTGACAAATTACATGTTAATTAGCATCTACACGTTAAGCTGAGTCCAATGAGATCAAGCTCGCCCTCTTGCTACACCGAGATCATGTCCTAGACCTAGGTGTACCGTGTAAAATACATGTTACCATTAGCTAGAGTGTCATGCTTGGTGTCATTGGACTCAGCTCAACGTGTAGATGCTAAATAACATGTCATTTGTCACAAATTTCTATCGGGAAGCAAATCAATAGCTGCTCATTATTGATTAAGGCCTCCAATTTCGACAGCTAATTACTACCATTAAACATGTTCGAATATGCTCATGTGTGGCACCGTTGCAATCGCCTGGAAGTAGATGTTGAAGGACACCTTGTTCGCCCTCTTACACCACCGGGAAGATATTTACATGCTTCTGATTGACTAATGAATTGATTCAGCTATTCCCCCAGAAGTCTGGGGTCAAAAAGTCAAAAGGAGACGGCACCACGCCGCTTATGAGACAAAAGTTAATGTGTATTTCTCTCATAACTTTTTGTTATTATTAAAGAGAGGCCTGATTCTCAGATATGCAGGTTGGATGGCTAGGGTGTAGGTCTGGGAAGAACTTCAGGCCAAAATCTTGCAAGCGAGCCGCTGGGTTCAGGTGCAACGAGATGGAGCACTTGCTGAGTCATTTCCTGTAGGGCTGGAGCCACAGGTTGAAGCGTATGCGTCCTTTGAAACCCCCTTTGATATATAAGAGACCCCAAGGTACAGTTTACTTAAATGTTCTCGCCTCAGTCACTTATTGCATCACTTCCTTTAGGGCTTCGGCCTCCTAATTGATCATTGTAGTATAATTGAATGCCCTCTTTCATATATATGATACTTCCACCACTGGGACGTGGCAACAACTCTCCAAATCCATATGGGGAGGGGGGGGGGGATGCTTTTGGACAGTAGGGGTGTACACTAGACATAAATAGGAAGCAAACTCAGGAGAAGGAATGACCTCTCACAAATATTTATTTCATAAATTGTTTCAAATAACCCTGCCTCGTTAAATCAATGCACTTGGTGTTTTGCTTTAAAAAATAGGTTATAGAAGAAGTCTAAACTGCAGAAAATAAAAACATCCAAGCTGCCTTTTAAGGATACCTCGGAATATCTGTCTATTTTTTTAACCGTCGGACCCCAGTTTTTGACTAAAACAACACAATTGACGGCAACTCCTTTGCCGCATGGTTTTTAGAGCCATGTAAGGATTAGAGGGGGCGGTCGATAGCAACCACCATAGCAACCATGACGGTCAAGTGACGGGATGCAGCCCTGTTGAAAAAAATAGAATACCACCCAACACACTCAGGAGATTATTGATATTTAAATTATTATGACCATGAAGTCTTTATTTGCATGGGTTTACATTTCGTTCTGTGTAGCATGGAAAAATCGGAGAAACACTCCCATTCAGAATGCATTGGTTTACATTTCGTTCTTTGGAAAACGGTTCTTTTTATTTATTTATTTATTTTCAGTTTTTGAGGAGGTGCTTCAAAGATGATCCGTACGGTTGGCAAGAATTCCGTACGGAATCCGTACGGTTTCCGTACGGTTTTGAATGACTAATGGCCGCGGCTATTAGTCATTCACTCCGGCTATTAGTCATTCACTCCGGCAATTAGTTATTCACTCCGGCTATTAGGTATGCAGAACGAGCCCCTCCCTCTTCTTTGCTTGACCACTAAGTTTGAAGGTTGTCTAACCAATCAGAGCTGCAGTGCCTCCATGTTTCGCTGTAACATAAAAGCTGTGTTGTCTTTACTAGTTTCACTACAATGTAATGACCACCATTAGCTAGTGGAAAATACATTTGTGTCTAGTACAGTGATATATTTGTATATGTTAGGCTATATATTGAGATGGCAGTGTGCGAAATACCCGACAATATTCGGGGATGTCCTCATCCCCAGATTGTTCTCGATATGCAGTAGCCAGCTAGGCCATAACATTACATAACATGAACATGAACTGAATAAATGCCAGGTATATAGCATATCGGAGACGGGCACACAATCAGTGCATTTGCAAATGAGAGCATGCAGTATGACCGATCTTGTGACATGAGGTCGGAGAGAGTCGTGTGTGTGTGTGTGTGTAGAGCAAGTTGTTGAAGGAAGTGTTTCTACTTGACGTTACAATATTTCATGGATGCAAACAAGCCAAGACAATCAATCTATATCTATAGCCTAAATGACAACACACACGCACACGCAAACTTTTAATGATATTGTAATAACCACAGGCGAGGTATTGAGCGAAGTAAGCTTGATAGCAGGTTTATTGGATTCCACAATCGGACAGGCAGGCACAGCTCCACCGGAAAACTACAACAACCAAAACTCCCGCCCGGAAGGAAACCCCCGGAACCCCCTCTCAGAAGGCCCCCCCCTTTCTCCCAAACCCTGTGACGTGAAACACGTTTATCTGAGAGCCAACCCAGTCGCCAAAAGCATACGTTGACAGTGTACGTTTTGGGACTCTCTAAATCGACGCCACTTCGACCTGGGCGGGACTTTACGTCCTACGTCACTCGCTATGGGTGTGCATGTGTGCGCGTAGCCGTTTGTCTCAGGGATCTTTGCACGAACTCCCTTGCACTACAGGATTACGAGCGTCAGTGTCGTACGCGATGGAGGGTGGGTGACATTCCTACAGTCTGTGATATTTCTACAAATGACATGACGAAACAACACGAACTAAGCTAACATTAGGCTATAGCCATACCAGATAACGCCATACCAGCTAACCCTAACTATTTCTATTAAACTCTGAACCACTTTGCAACAGGCAACTGTGTGTTGTTGTGTCTTATTGCTTCCAACGTCTGCGTCTGCATCTTTCCCACTCCTGGCTAATAGTTTCAGCTTTTGTACTGTATATCAGAAATGATCACCCTGTACCACACTGCTGACTTGTTGATGTTTTGTGAGCACTCAGGCATTTCTCTTGGTATCTTAAGTTTCCTACTGTAGTCATCAAAACTTTGAACTTTGTTTTTGAAGTCTGGGGTCAAAAGGTCAAAAGGAGCCGGCACCACGCCGCTTATGAGACAAAAGTTAATGTGTATTTCTCTCATAACTTTTTGTCATTATTAAAGAGAGGCCTGATTCTCAGATATGCAGGTTGGATGGCTAGGGTGTAGGTCTGGGAAGAATTTCAGGCCAAAATCTTGCAAGCGGGCCGCTGGGTGCAGGTGCAACGAGATGGAGCACTTGCTGAGTCATTTCCTGTAGGGCTGGAGCCACAGGTTGAAGCGTATGCGTCCTTTGAGACCCCCTTTGATATATAAGAGACCTCAAAGTGCAGTTTACTTAAATTTTGTCGACCCAGTCACCTATTGCATCACTTCTTTTAGGGCTTCGGCCTCCTAATTGATCATTGTAGCATAATTGAATGCCCTCTTTCATATATATGATACCTCCACCACTGGGACGTGGCAACAATTCTCCAAATCCATATGGGGAGGGGGGGGTGATGCTTGTGGACAGTAGGGTTGTACACTAGACATAAATAGGAAGCAAACTCAGGAGAAGGAATGACCTCTCACAAATATATTTAATAAATTGTTTCAAATAACCCTGCCTCGTTAAATCATTGAGCTTGGTGTTTTGCTTTCAAAAATAGGTTATAGAAGAAGTCTAAACTGCAGAAAATAAAAACATCCAAGCTGCCTTTTAAGGATACCTTGGAATATCTGTCTATTTTTTAACCATCGGACCCTAGTTTACGACAAAAACAACACAATGGACGGCAGCTCCTTTGCCGCGTGGTTTTTGGAACAGCACTCACATCTGAAAAATGAACGTAGTAGACAGTGCGGATAGTATACTTCCTTTAAGTATACTCATGGAAGTACGGGTATGGTCTCACGAAAATACCTGACACTGTCACGTTATTTAATCTATTGAAACGTGATCAGGGACACGTAGGCCTATTTTCTAAATTTTGTATTTCAATTGGAAGTTGGAAGGCTATTTGTCGTGTCACTAAGCATGACTTCCAAACTAAGGTTCTGTCCGGTAGCGTTCTCCCAAATGTCCCTTATGGAGCGCCGTACAGATCATTCATTGTTGAAAATTGTCTGTGATAACTAACAAATGACAGCTTTTGGCCACCCGTTTCTATTTAAAATTGTCTGTGATAACTAACAATACGACAGCTTTTGGCCACCCGTTTCTACTTTCACCTTTGATACTGAGAAATTTTGACAATACACAGATATATTAAATGCAGGTGCGCTGCTCTGTAGGCAAACCGCGAAGGAAAAAAGGGTAGCTGCTTCATCTGTTCTTTTTAGAATTGTATGTCTTGATGTTTATTTTATCTAGCCATATTCTCTTGTTTTTGGCTATGTGAATGAACGCCCGCGTCGATGCCTCGATCGCAAGTCCAGTGTCGCGAGCGGACGTTGCCATGACATCTAGAAATCATACCGTATTTAATGGGTTGTAGTGAGTGTAACATAATTCACCTAAAGTATTTTGTTATGTGTTGTTCTTTCAATTGTGTTGTCGTTTACTATCTTGGTGGTTCAGGGATCGCTGTCCCTTTTAAGGATTACGAGCGTCTCATGACGTCAGAGCCCATGAGGGATTTGTTTACTTCAGCAGGATTTTGATTTCCTGTTTCTCTCTTACTAATAAAACGAGTCACACAACTGTGTGCTCAACGTGCGAATTGTATCTCTCACTTATTGCAATTTCCACAGGGTTGTCATTAATATTGATGTGTAGGGGTTGTTTATAACTCGTGAATAATATTGTTTAGACCACGGTCTGAGGGAATACTCTGATTCTGATTGGCTGCAGTGCGTGCATTAACTCCTGATATAGCCCTACAGACACCTGCTAAGTAGTTCCAGTCAGTGTTTAGATTCTCTGCCCGAGCCCGAGCCCGACCCGGCCCGGGCCGATATTTCCCACCACTATACTCGGGCCGGGCCTTAGATCGAGCGTTTTCTTTTTTATTTTACCATTGGTTTATTGGCCTAATCTGAGGAGAAATCTATGCCATAAACAGAAATATTATAGGCCTTTATTACACGGGTCTTCTCAATGCCGTGGAACGCTCCGTTCATGGGTAGTAGTCCGGTGACTTGTCTATCCCAGCGTCTTCCGTTGCTAAGCGACGTCACCGTCTTTGCGGACAAATTATTTCTCTGCTGATCAACACTACGAATGGCCAAAAGACTTGTATCCCCCCCCCCTTAAATAAATACTATGGCAGAATTATTATTATTCCATTTGGGTAAACTTTTTTTCTCTAAGGGCTAGAACTCCAAATCTCGGATATGTCGTTCTCGGGGCCCCGCGAAATGTGTGTAAACATTTAAGTATCCCTGGCTATCTCGAAAAGGCCGGAAAAGGGGCGTGACCTCCAACAGTACAGTAAATGTAGATAAGACAGAGGTTAGTTTCTAGTCCCCATTTTTGTGGGATGGAGGTGTACATTTGTGGCTTAAGGTGTGTAGACACAGCTGGCCTGTGGCCACGTTTTTGAAGTCTGGGGTCAAAAGGTCAAAAGGAGCCGGCACCACGCCGTTTATGAGATAACAAAAGTTCATGTGTATTTCTCTCATAACTTTTTGTCATTATTAAAGAGAGGCCTGATTCTCAGATATGCATGTTGGATGGCTAGGGTGTAGGTCTGGGAAGAACTTCAGGCCAAAATCTTGCAAGCGAGCCGCTGGGTGCAGGTGCAACGAGATGGAGCACTTGCTGAGTCATTTCCTGTAGGGCTGGAGCCACAGGTTGAAGCGTATGAGTCCTTTGACCCCCTTTGATAAAAGGGGTTCTCAAATGTTGACCCTCAGTCACCTATTGCATCATTTCCTTTAGGGCTTCGGCCTCCTAATTGATCATTATAGTATAATTGAATGCCCTCTTTCATATATATGATACCTCGACCACGGGGACGTGGCAACAGTTCTCCAAATCCATATGGGGAGGGGGGAGGGATGCTTGTGGACAGTAGGGGTGTATCCTCAACATAAATAGGAAGCAAACTCAGGAGAATTAATGACATCTCACAAATATTTATTTAATAAATTGTTTCAAATGACCCTGCCTCGTTAAATCAATGAGCTTGGTGTTTTACTTTCCAAAATAGGTTATAGTAGAAGTCTAAACTGCAGAAAATAAAAACATCCAAGCTGCCTTTTAAGGATACCTTGGAATATCTGCCTATTTTCTAACCATCGGACCCTAGTTTACGACAAAAACAACACAATGGACGGCAGCTCCTTTGCCGCGTGGTTTTTAGAGCCATGTAAGGATTAGAGGGGGCGGTCGATAGCAACCACCATAGCAACCATAACGGTCAAGTGACTGGATGCAGCCCCGTTGAAAGAAATTGAATACCACCTTACACACTCAGGATAATGATATTTAAATTATTATGACCATGAAGTCTTTATTTGCATGGGTTTACATTTCGTTCTGTGTAGCATGGAAAAATCAGAGAAACACTCCCATTCAGAATGCATTGGTTTACATTTCGTTCTTTGGAGCACGGTTATTTTTATATATTTATTTATTTTCAGTTTTTGAGGAGGTGCTTCAAAGATGCAAATGTTTCAGCAATAATCCAAAATCCAATGGCAAAACCCGTTGGCTTTTTGTCGAGGGAATCCAGGGCGACGCTCACTTCCGGGTTGGCCAACATACGTCATCCCTCCACCACTCTACTGTAAAAACAAATGTTCAAGTTGAATGAGAATAATAATAATAATAATAATAATAATAATTCTGCCATAGTATTTATTTAAGGGGGGGGGATACAAGTCTTTTGGCCATTCGTAGTGTTGATCAGCAGAGAAATAATTTGTCCGCAAAGACAGTGATGTCGCTTAGCAACGGAAGACGCTGGGATAGACAAGTCACCGGACTACTACCCATGAACGGAGCGTTCCACGGCATTGAGAATACCCGTGTAATAAAGGCCTATAATATTTCTGTTTATGGCATAGATTTCTCCTCAGATTAGGCCAATAAACCAATGGTAAAATAAAAATAAAAACGCTCGATCAAAGGCCCGACCCGAGTATAGTGGTGGGAAATATCGGCCCGGGCCGGCTCGGGCTCGGGCAGAGAATCTAAACACTGACTGGAACTACTTAGCAGTGCCCTATACCACGAACCTCGCTGAACATACCCAGGCTTTCTTGGGAAAACCTGGCTCGACAGAGCCGCAACTCGCAATCAGAGTTAAATGGTACCAAGAAGCTCACTTTAGATTCAATTAGTTGAACCAGGTTTTCCGCTTTAGGTTCAGTGCGCGTTCACGTGAAAGGGGCGTTTTTTGCGTCATTTTTCTCACCTTTACGATAGATCAAGCAGTCTATATGAGTATAAGTGAAAAGATTCTGCATATTGTCTGTAAAATAACTATGCCAAATGCAGAATTGTTCGCCATTAATCCAAATAGAATGATGATGATTTAAAAATGCATAAGCAACGTCCATCCTGCCTTATTCTATCATTTAGGGAATTCACTTTAAATACACCCTATTTAAGAAATGTATCGCATGTTTTCGACCGCTGAGAGGTAGCGGCTGTAGCGTAGTGGATTAGCATAAGACCCGAACGCCAGCGACCGGGGTTCAAATTCGGCGGTCTATCATCATGCATTTTACCCCCATAGATGTGGTGCCAGCACGGCCTTGAAAATATGGGTTCAAGTTCGAAATAAGCAGTGGCGATTTTGGTTTGGAAACTATGGTGGGGCCCATGCAGGAAAATATTATAACGCAATCCAGAAATACCACATATTACTACCATCACAAAAAAAACAGTAGCAAGTGACAGAGGGGACCAAAATTGCAGCTGAATAATGCCATCATTCAAACGCGAATCTGACAACATATATTAGGCTATTATAGCAATAGCACCACCAAATGGCAGCGTTCAAGATCTCACAATATCAAAACTCAAGAAAACAACAACGTGGCACACACCCTTTACACAGCAATCAATATACAAAGCCACCACTCACAATATACCAAAAAAAGAAGAAGTATGGTTTAAGTTGCATTAAGTTTGCAGGCCACCATACTGTACAATTAACAATGAATCTAGCCTGATAGAGTGGTTGCCTATTCAGACCTGGATAATCCTGGTTGGAAATTTAAGTAAGTTTGGGCTAAGATGGTAATTACCTGTGCTTTAAGGACAGTGCTGTCTGGTCTCCTTTGTGTGGCTGAGGTGAAACACAAGCATTTTTTTCCGCTTGAACAACTCCTGGTTGAACGATCTAGGTCCTTTCCCTCTTGAATAATGATTAAATCCGTCGGGCGATGTGGTCCCAAACGTTTTATCTCCAACTTCTGTTCAAGTGCTAAATCTCACATGAGACAGATACTCAACACGATTCATCATTTAATGAATGAAACGTCCATTTGTTGTTATTTACTGTAACAGTAACTGTAACAGTAACTACGTTAGCCAGCTAGCAAGATCTGATCGGCTCCCGCCGTAAACCCCGCCCTTTCTACAAATCAGCCAATGAGAAGAGCTTTGGGGCACTAAACTTCTGGCCCCACCGCCGAAACAGAAGCGGGCGCTGCGCACGCGCTTGCTCGCGCAACAGCACCAGTTTTCTACACTGCAGCAGACGGGTCCATCTCGGCTGTGCCCCACCGAGCGGAAATGACGAGACGGAGCAACGAACTATTTCACACACAACTACTACACTACAACAATTGCGTTCATCAAATTAAAACTGCGGACATGTAATTAATTATTAACAATTAATGTATTATTAACTTATGCTCAATGACATTTTTGAAAAAAAAAATGAAAAGTATAATCGTGCCCTGCACGGCAGCGTTCTCTGGTGGGGCCGTGCCCCACTGGCCCCTAATGCAAAGACGCCACTGGAAATAAGCACAAAAATATAATTCCATAAGCTTTAGTGAATAAGTATTCCATATGCATGAGAATTAGGACTTTTTAAGCTTCACATAAATTCGCTTCCACTTGGAGTCTGAACCCCCGCGCAATAATTCAAGGCTGACGCGGCTACCTCCACTCTAGCACTCTGTCCACTGATACACAATGCGCAACAGTAAATCATGGTCTACATAAGGTCCAAAGGACGATCAAATACGAACACCTCTGATGAGAATCTGTATCTCTCATGAAGAACCCCAATTTTTCCGTTGTTTGCACAATGACAATAAAGTCTGAAATCTTAATATCGTCAGACAATGCCAAGGGATCGGTTCTGTCCCGTAAAAACCCTTGTCTCCGGAGAAGTGCGCCGGGGTCCACGGGAACACCCACAAATGGTGACATCCATTGTCAGAGGAGGGCTAGGAGCTGCGCACGCCGATTAAGTAGCCGATCTCCGGCTAGACTAAGCCGAAAAACTGCTCCTGACCAGTTTGGTTCAGCATAAGTCCCATGGGTGATACAAAGCGACGCTAAAGAGATCGACTTTCGTGGTACAGAACTACCCAGGCTTGGAGCTCAACATACCTCGCTAACCCTCTAAGCGAGCTTCGTGGTACAGGGCCCAGGTGTCTGTAGGGCTATATCAGGAGTTAATGCACTGCAGCCAATCAGAATCAGAGTATTCCCTCAGACCGTGGTCTAAACAATATTATTCACGAGTTATAAAAAACCCCTACACATCAATATTAATTTCAACCCTGTGGAAATTGCCATAAGTGACAGATACAATTTCGCACGTTGAGCACACAGTTGGGTGACTCGTTTATTTAGTAAGAGAGAAACAGGAAATCAAAACGTGCTAAAGGTAAACAAATCCCGCATGGGCTCTGACGTCATGAGACTGAATCTCTGACGTCATGAGACAATATGTTATATGATATAGATATCTATGTATTATATGATATTATTTAGATATAGAGCTCCAGGGCCCCGTTTCCCGAAAGCGTCGTTAGCCTAAGTGGATCGTGAAGTGCGTCGAAAGGGCATCGTAGAGTTTTCACCGCGTTTCCCGAAAGCATCGTTGGTCACGAACGTCTTGAAAACGCTCGTAGCTAACGAGTACTCCAGGGGTGCTCGTAGGTACTCGTAGGACGCTAAGAGCATCGTCAGCTATAGCCTCAGTGGCGTCACCATCGGACATTCCGTATATTGGATGCGTTTTATTAAAACGCATTGCGCCTTTATGTTCTTAGTTTGGTAATTAATAAAGATTATTAATTAATTTATTAATAAAGATGTTAAATGTGTGAGAGAAGTGGGGGGATTTGTGCAGACTGACATAGGCTACTCATAAAACGTAGCATAAAATAATGTACAAAAAAAATTAAATTAAACAAATTAAAAAGAATAAAAAATAAAGAAATAAAAATAAATATAAAAAACAAGCAAAGAAGCAGGCAAAAGGCTGGGATATGGTGGGGATTGGTCACGTTGACGGGAATGTTTAGTGACATGAGGGAGGGTGGAGGGGGTTAAAAAAAGTCTCAATCACTATTCGACGCGCATGAAAACCAGCCGCGTAGTTATGATGGAGGCCGTCCTCACACCGATCTTCCTCATCGTCATCGTCCTCAACGTCCTCCGGTTCAAGCAATGCCACCCCAGCCTTAGCTGCAATGTTGTGCAACATAGCCGTCACACATATCACGGCGCATGACTTGGCCGGCGAAAACTGGAGCCCTCCGCCTGACTTGTGAAGGCATCTAAAGTGCAACTTCCACCTCCCGATCGTGCGCTCAACGATGCACCGGGCCAGACGGTGGGCTTCGTTGTATTCCTCATCATGGACGTCTCCCGGGTTATTCACAGGTGTGAAGAGGAATTATTTCAGGGGGGAAAATGCCGTGAAACGCACAGTGCATTCAGGATTAGGACTGATATATGTCGGTTTAAGCCTAATCAATTGTGTTTTAATGTCTTTAGCATTCATATAATTGCAGTCTATTTTTTTTGTAGGCTACTCTGCTGTTGTCCTTGATGGGGATATATTTTAACCATTTTTTACACAATTTTCCTGCGACATTCCTGCGTCTCCCCCTCCTACGGAGCCCTTTCAGCACCGTGTCAGTAGACAGTTACAATCCTACGACGTCGTGAGTGCAGCGAATGCGCGTTCACGTTAAGAGGAGTTTCGGGAAACGCTCCAAAGAAATTGACGATGGATCGCAAGATCCATCGGGAGAATGATCGTACGAGCGAAGATCCATCGTTATCGGGAAACGGGGCCCAGGACTGTAACGCAAGTGTTGTACACTTCCTTGTTATTTGGATAACCGTTCTGCTGTTGGTGTGATGGCGCATAACACGTCGGACTCTCGTCTCTGGTATTTCTACAACGAGACTCGTATTGGGGGTTATCTCAGCCAAGGTTGAGAATTGGGGGGAAGGAACTTTGGCTTTGACTCCCTCAAGACCATGAACCACACGACAAGGAAGGAGAAAGGGATCTGTGCCGGGCACGCTTATTCAGCCAGCCGCCTCCGGCGGTGTCCCAGCGGGGCTCAGCGGGAGACATTCGCCGCAACAAGTCCCTCTCTCTCCATGTTGTGGTTCATGGTTCTTGAGGTAGTCAAAGCCAAAGTTCCTTTCCCCCCAATTCTATCATTCGTGTTTGCGCCATCACACCACAGCCGAACGGTTACCAGATACCCAGGAAGTGGGATCAACACTGCGTTACAGTCCTGGGCTCATATCTAAAATAATATCATATAATACATAGCTATCTATATCATAGCATATTGTGTGCTGGCCTCCAGACGATATTAATGACATCACAAACGACTTTGTCGGGTTCCGGCGACTTTCTGGTTTCTTCACTTCAAACTCAAACCTGAGTCGACTGAACCGCCGCGCTGGCCTGCTGCCTCTGGGCCCGCTGCCGGGGGATGGTGCCTCGCTCAGACCGTCGGCATGTCCCAGTGCAATACTTCAGCAGCGAGTCCAACCAAAGTTCATTTCCCCCAAGTCTCTCAAACATGCTCCTGATAACCCCCACGACAGTCTTGTTTGGGAAAAACAGCACGTCAAAGACCGACAAGAAACACTTGAGTTTACAGTGTGTGTATTTCCCTTGATTGGGACGTTGAAGAACCAGTAACGTCGGAACCCAACGGTCGTTGGAGATTTCATAATATCGGCTCACACCAGCTTTTGGCCGGATTAAATATTATTATATGATATAGAGGCTGTGGAGGCTATAATGATAAGATTTAGAATAGGCTCCAATACTCCCGGGGTGTCTAGAAGAGTTTACAGAACACGGCTAAAGGGTGTGCGCCTCGCCTCTTGCGATACATCCACTGTAACAGAGCGCATTGTGGCTGCAAGCTGCTCAGGGCCACACCCCCACCCTCCTCCTTGACACCCCAACCGGAACATCGCATGTGGTGAAGCTCATGTGCGACTTGCTCGTAGAGGCTGTAACTCTGCACCACGGCTGAATTTAGGGAACGTCTTTGAATACTGTGTTAGTTGCCCACTAATACCTATATTAAAGAATACATAAAATAGCATGTCATGGGACCTTTAAGTCCAAGTCCAGTATTCAGAATTCAAAGCATTTATTCACAAATACGTTTTCTATTTTTTTGCCAAGCGGGGGTTGAGTAGTTAGTTCAGCCTGACAGGATCCGTGCAAGTAGCAAATTAGCCATGATGTCGCCAACAGAAGATAGAGGCAAGTATAGAACTGATTGTGTGCAGTGTGTGGATATGGTAGGCTTGGTTAGTTGGGTTGTTTGTGGTCTTAGTGAAAACAGCCTTTGCCTGGAGTTGGAGAAGTTGGAGTGATTGTGTGCAAGGGCGTCAGTTTGTTGGTAACCCTTCCTTTTACAGTCCCCTAATTACTAGGTATTTACCCAGTACCTGCATGGTAAATTATAGTGTATAGTACTGGGTAATTACCACTGGTAATAAGAAGGTAAAATACAGAGGTGAGTTACCCGGTAAATACATGGTAAATTCATAGTGTATTACTGGGTAATTACCACTGGTTATAATAATGAGGTAAATACAGAGGTAGTTACCCGGTAAATACATGGTAAATCATAGTGTATTACTGGGTAATTACCACTGGTAATAAGAAGGTAAATACAGAGGAATTATCCGGTAAATTATAGTGTATTACTGTGTAATTACCACTGGTAATAAGAAGGTAAATACAGATGGAATTACAGCTGATGTACCAAGTAAAACCTCCACTATTACCCATCAACTCAACTAAGTAGTGTGTGAGTTGTAACTGTTTTAGGTTGGTAATAACTCAGATATTGGTGTACTTCCTAGGAAATTAGGCAACCAATTCTTAGAAACACCTATTATCCAAGGTTTATGTTGGCAACAGCCCAAATTTAATGATGTATCTAGAAATTAGCATAGTACTTTCCAATAAATACTTTTTCTTAGTTATTATTCATAGCTACACCCATTTAGAAAGGGTTTATTCAGTTTATTCAGGAAGTTTTCCTCTAGTGTCATGGTACATCTTCTTAAATACTGGGTACGAAGCCGTTTGTTTCCAATGGTATTACCAGGTTCTTAACCATATTCATTTATAATAGATACATTCCAATTGTCCATAGCAGTCAACACAAACTTGTACCATGTACGTTCTGCGACGTTACCAAGTAAAACACGACAATTTACCCAGTAAGTAAGCTGAAACTGTACTGTAAAAGGAAGCCTCGCTTGTTTCCATGGTATTACCAGGTTCTTACCATATAATTTGTAATACATTATTCCCTTTTCCATGCAGTCAACACAAACTTATACCATGTACGTTCTGCGACGTTACCAAGTAAAACACGACAATTTACCCAGTAATTAAGCTGAAACTGTACTGTAAAAGGAAGCCTCGTTTGTTTCCATGGTATTACCAGGTTCTTACCATATAATTTATAATACATTATTCCCTTTTCCATGCAGTCAACACAACTTGTACCATGTACGTTCTGCAACGTTACCAAGTAAAACACAACAATTTACCCAGTAATTAAGCTGAAACTGTACTGTAAAAGGAAGCCTTGTTTGTTTCCATGGTATTACCAGGTTCTTACCATATAATTTGTAATACATTATTCCCTTTTCCATGCAGTCAACACAAACTTGTACCATGTACGTTCTGTGACGTTACCAAGTAAAACACACCAATTTACCCAGTAATTAAGCTGAAACTGTACTGTAAAAGGAAGTCTCGTTTGTTTCCATGGTATTACCAGGTTCTTACCATATAATTTGTAATACATAATTCCCTTTTCCATGCAGTCAACACAAACTTGTACCATGTACGTTCTGCGACGTTACCAAGTAAAACACGACAATTTACCCAGTAATTAAGCTGAAACTGTACTGTAAAAGGAAGCCTCGTTTGTTTCCATGGTATTACCAGGTTCTTACCATATAATTTGTAATACATTATTCCCTTTTCCATGCAGTCAACACAAACTTGTACCATGTACGTTCTGCGACGTTACCAAGTAAAACACGACAATTTACCCAGTAATTAAGCTGAAACTGTACTGTAAAAGGAAGCCTCGTTTGTTTCCATGGTATTACCAGGTTCTTACCATATAATTTGTAATACATTATTCCCTTTTCCATGCAGTCAACACAAACTTGTACCATGTACGTTCTGCGACGTTACCAAGTAAAACACGACAATTTACCCAGTAATTAAGCTGAAACTGTACTGTAAAAGGAAGCCTCGTTTGTTTCCATGGTATTACCAGGCTCTTACCATATAAGTTGTAACTGGTTATTCCCTTTTCCATGCAATCAACACAAACCATATATGTTCTGCAACATCGTTCACCAGTAGTTAAGCACTTTAATTGTTATTATAAAACCCCAAACCACTGTTGATGAAAGACATATTAAAATTAAACAAAATCAAGGGCTTATCTTTCAAACAAATGCATATCTCACAAACAGGCACTGAACACTGAAGAAATTGGCCAAAAAAAAGAGCCGTCCACATCAACTCAATTTAAATGTTACTGATGGTGTTTTCATAGAACACATGACAGTGTTATGGCAAGTGACCACAAGGAAGACTGCTTCAACCTCTACAATTTGAATAAGTGGTGAATGCCATGCAGCAATCTGCCTATGGGAGCATCTTCGTGGTCATTCGCAAACCAATGAGTCCACTCGATGAATGAGAGATGACTCTTTAGTGTCTTCTCTGTGAGGTATCCCTGCAGTCTCCACATCTGGGATTTGAAGGCTGACCAAGACCTGACCAGGTACCTCCAAATCTCCCCTTCAGAATCAGAAGACAAGAAAATAAACATTAGGACTGTCAATTAATGAACATTTCTAGAACATGTAGAACTCAAAGATTATTTTGTTTATCAGTTAAGAAAGGATGCTGGTCCTCTGGCCATTGTGTTTGGTCATATTGAAAAGAGAAAAAGGCATAGCCATAAATACAGTTAATAGGACGGGAGGGGACAGGCCGTTAGCTCCGGTTAGCCCTTTAGCATCGAGCTAGCGGAGCTTCTGTCATTCAAATAACTCGGACATGTTGTCTAAAACCTATAACACCCAATTTATTAAAATATCCGGATTTAATCGGGCTCTCTCCCATAAGTAAAGTTAATAGGACGGGAAGAGACAGGCTCTGTTAGCCCCGGTTAGCGCGATGCTAAAGAGCAGCTCTACCGGAGCATGCCACCTCAACAGGTGCAAGTTAGCCTCCGGTTTGATATTCGCCGGATATTCTGTTTACCACCCAATCGGATTCATCAACATAAGTGCAATACATTACGGGCTTAGTATGTTGAGGACGGTTTAGGACACCGTATCGCGAAAAATCACAAACACATGTTGTCGCCATCAATGTCTGTGCAACAACGTCATTTACGTTCTGGCTGCTACCTGTTTTAGGGACCGTCAACAAATTACACTCACCGACTGTTGGCAGAGACGTTACCATGGAATTGTTTCAGGAAATGAATCACACAAATATATTTCAATATAGTTAATCATAATGCAGTTAATAGTTTAATATTCGACAAAAATCGACCAAACTATATTGGAAATTATTAATTGCATTCCGTTTAACAATAATGCAATATATTAGCAAAGTTACCAGCAGTAAGTAGCAGCCCACCATTGGCAACTACTACTAAAATCAGGTGACAAAATGTATTTTTTTGTGATTTTTATGTTATTTTATATGATTTATTTCCAGAAACGTAACGTCTCTGCCACCAGTCGGTGAGTGTAACTTGTTGACGGTCCCTAAAACAGGTAGCAGCCAGAGAACGTCAATGACGTAGTTGCACAGACATCGATGGCGACAACATGTGTTTGTGATTTTTCGCGATACGGTGTCCTAAACCGTCCTCAACATACTAAGCCCGTAATGTATTGCACTTATGTTGATGAAATCCGATTGGGTGGTAAACAGAATATCCGGCGAATATCAAACCGGAGGCTAACTTGCACCTGTTGAGGTGGCATGCTCCGGTAGAGCTGCTCTTTAGCATCGCGCTAACCGGGGCTAACAGAGCCTGTCTCTTCCCGTCCTATTAACTGTACTTATGGGAGAGAGCCCGATTAAATCCGGATATTTTAATAAATTGGGTGCTATAGGTTTTAAACAACATGTCCGAGTTATTTGAATGACAGAAGCTCCGCTAGCTCGATGCTAAAGGGCTAACCGGAGCAAACTGCCTGTCCCCTCCCGTCCTATTAACTGTATTTATGGCTATGCCTTTTTCTCTTTTCAATATGACCAAACACAATGGCCAGAGGACCAGCATCCTTTCTTAACTGATAAACAAAATAATCCTTGACTTCTACATGTTCTAGAAATGTTCATTAATTGACAGTCCTAATGTTTATTTTCTTGTCTTCTGATTCTTGAAGGGGAGATTTGGAGGTACCTGGTCAGGTCTTGGTCAGCCTTCAAATCCCAGATGTGGAGACTGCAGGGATACCTCACAGAGAAGACACTAAAGAGTCATCTCTCATTCATCGGTGGACTCATTGGTTTGCGAATGACCACGAAGATGCTCCCATAGGCAGATTGCTGCATGGCATTCACCACTTATTCAAATTGTAGAGGTTGAAGCAGTCTTCCTTGTGGTTCACTTGCCATAACACTGTCATGTGTTTTATGAAAACACCATCAGTAACATTTAAATTGAGTTGATGTGGACGGCTCTTTTGTTTGTCCGATTTCTTCAGTGTTCAGTGCCTGTTTGAAAGATAAGCCTTTGATTTTGTTTAATTTTAATATGTCTTTCATCAATAGTGGTTTGGGGTTTTATAACAACAATTAAAGTGCTTAACTACTGGTGAACGATGTTGCAGAACATATATGGTTTGTGTTGATTGCATGGAAAAGGGAATAACCAGTTACAACTTGTATGGTAAGAGCCTGGTAATACCATGGAAACAAACGAGGCTTCCTTTTACAGTACAGTTTCAGCTTAATTACTGGGTAAATTGTCGTGTTTTACTTGGTAACGTCGCAGAACGTACATGGTACAAGTTTGTGTTGACTGCATGGAAAAGGGAATAATGTATTACAAATTATATGGTAAGAACCTGGTAATACCATGGAAACAAACGAGGCTTCCTTTTACAGTACAGTTTCAGCTTAATTACTGGGTAAATTGTCGTGTTTTACTTGGTAACATCGCCGAACGTACATGGTACAAGTTTGTGTTGACTGCATGGAAAAGGGAATAATGTATTACAAATTATATGGTAAGAACCTGGTAATACCATGGAAACAAACGAGGCTTCCTTTTACAGTACAGTTTCAGCTTACTTACTGGGTAAATTGTCGTGTTTTACTTGGTAACGTCGCAGAACGTACATGGTACAAGTTTGTGTTGACTGCATGGAAAAGGGAATAATGTATTACAAATTATATGGTAAGAACCTGGTAATACCATGGAAACAAACAAGGCTTCCTTTTACAGTACAGTTTCAGCTTAATTACTGGGTAAATTGTCGTGTTTTACTTGGTAACGTCGCAGAACGTACATGGTACAAGTTTGTGTTGACTGCATGGAAAAGGGAATAATGTATTACAAATTATATGGTAAGAACCTGGTAATACCATGGAAACAAACGAGGCTTCCTTTTACAGTACAGTTTCAGCTTACTTACTGGGTAAATTGTCGTGTTTTACTTGGTAACGTCGCAGAACGTACATGGTACAAGTTTGTGTTGACTGCATGGACAATGGAATGTATCTATTATAAATGATATGGTAAGAACCTGGTAATACCATGGAAACAAACGGCTTTGTACCCAGTATTTAAGAAGATGTACCATGACACTAGAGGAAAACTTCCTGAATAAACTGAATAAACCCTTTCTAAATGGGTGTAGCTATGAATAATAACTAAGAAAAAGTATTTTATTGGAAAGTACTATGCTCATTTCTAGATACATCATTACATTTGGGCTGTTGCCAACATAAACCTTGGATAATAGGTGTTTCTAAGAATTGGTTGCCTAATTTCCTAGGAAGTACACAATATCTGAGTTATTACCAACCTAAAACAGTTACAACTCACACACTACTTAGTTGAGTTGATGGGTAATAGTGGAGGTTTTACTTGGTACATCAGCTGTAATTCCTCTGTATTTACCTTCTTATTACCAGTGGTAATTACACAGTAATACACTATAATTTACCGGATAATTCCTCTGTATTTACCTTCTTATTACCAGTGGTAATTACCCAGTAATACACTATGATTTACCATGTATTTACCGGGTAACTACCTCTGTATTTACCTTCTTATTACCAGTGGTAATTACCCAGTAATACACTATGATTTACCATGTATTTACCGGGTAACTACCTCTGTATTTACCTTCTTATTACCAGTGGTAATTACCCAGTAATACACTATAATTTACCATGTATGTACCGGGTAAATACCTAGTAATTAGGGGACTGTAAAAGGAAGGGTTACCCTATTAGGTAGGGACACGTTTCATGGTTGCATTTCTTTCCTGTGATCGTCAGTGTAGTGTTTGTGTGATTGTTGCATTTTGATATTGTTATTTTTAATGTTCGTCTTATTGCTGCTTTTTGCTGATATTGTTTTTGTTTGGAGTTGCATTTTGTTGTTGTTATTATGGTTTGGTGTTAGTTTTGTTGTGTGGCCAGCTTTGTTGTTGATTATTGTTTTTTGGTATCGTTTGATATTTGTTTTTTGTATTATGGTTTGCTTGTGGTATGTTTTTGTGTATTATCTGCTGCCAGTATTGTTGGTATTGCTGCTCGCGATGTACGGCCGGGGTGGATGCCACCCCCTAGGTGGGGTGTGTATGGCATACCCATGTCTGAAGCATGGGTGGCGTTTCTCCCACGTGGTTCCCCATACACCCGGTCCAGCGAGTTGTTTTAGTCCCATACTCATGGTTGTTTGTTTTTATGATTGTTTTGCCTTCTTTCTGTTACTTCTAAAAGTGTTATAATGATAGTCCCGCGCTGGAGTCCTATCCCTCGCATCCCTAATGAGTAAAAGTCGTCTTGCGACGACTTGAGGGGGATATGTTGGGCAAAATAACCTGCTGAGCACATCACATGTACATTATAAATATAGCTAACTCCTACCCCAGCCTGATCAGCACATCACATGGCAGTCACCTTACAATAGTCAACTCTTAACGCCTGATGAGCACAACACATGGCAGTCACATTCAACTTTTAAACACATAACACACACATGATAACATAGTCAGGTCGAGGCCAGAGCTAAGGCCCCATTTCTCCGCCAGGCAAATGGTAAACACTCAGACAATGCACTGTTTCATCCTCAGAACGGGAGGGCCACAAACAGGAGACTCTTTGAGGCGCTCCCCCATCAGGAAGAACACGAGAAGATACACTAGGGCCTGAGAGCCAAGGTCACGCAAAGACACACAGAACCACATACGTCTCAAACGCACACACCTCACCAAGAGGAAGATACAGCATAAGAGTGTGTCACAGAGAGATTCTAACACTTCTTCTGAAGCAGACCTTCCACGGAGGCGAAGCTCTGGACGAACCATCAGCGCTGATTAGGGACTTAGACATATTCGATTTCTCACGCTTTATGACTCTGTATAACCGTTGCCACTTTACTTAATAAATCCAAGGTCCTCGTGCCGATAGACTTTATTACCTCTCCGTCTCATTTCATCTGGTCCAGTAACTAGACAGACCGTTTTTCCCAACACATGGAATAACAGTGTCATTTACTTGCATTGGAGCAAATTCCGTGGCCACATCAGAGACAATTTAAATGATTCCATGAGACCACCACGGACTTTGAGTTAAGCGCCCGTGGTCGACTCGCTCGTTGAAAAAGGGATCCATGTGTGAGCATCGGAATAACAATGTCATTTACTTGTATTGGAGCAAAGTCCGTGGCCAAATCACAGACAATTTAAGTGATTCCGTGAGACCACCACAGACTTTGAGTTCAGCGCCCATGGTCGACTCGCTTGTTGAAACGGGGATCCGTGTGTGAGCCACGGAATAACAATGTCATTTACTTGCATTGGAGCAAATTCCGTGGCCATATCACGGACAATTTAAGTGATTCCGTGAGACCACCACGGACTTTGAGTTAAGCGCCCGTGGTTGACTCGCTCGTTGAAACGGGGCTCCGTGTGTGAGCCACGGAATAACAGTGTAATTAACTTGCATTGGAGCAAATTCCGTGGCCACATCACGGACAATTTAAGTGATTCCGTCAGACCACCACGGATTTTGAGTTAAGCGCCCATGGTCGACTCGCTCGTTGAAACGGGTATCCGTGTGTGAGCCACGGAATAACAATGTCATTTACCTTGCATTGGAGCAAATTCCGTGGCCACATCACGGACAATTTAAGTGATTCCGTGAGACCACCACAGACTTTGAGTTAAGCGCCCGTGGTCGACTCGCTCGTTGAAACGGGGCTCCGTGTGTGAGCCACGGAATAACAGGGTCATTTACTTGCATTGGAGCAAATTCCGTGGCCACATCACGGACAATTTAAGTGATTCCGTCAGACCACCACAGGTTTTGAGTTAAGCCCCCGCCGTGGTCAACTGTGGCACACACACAGATTGAAACGGGAGTCTGTGTGTGTGCCACGGAATATAAGTGTCATTTACTTGCATTGGAGCAACTTCCGTGGACACATTAAGGACAATTTAAGTCTTTCAGTGAGACCACCACAGGTTTTGAGTTAAGCCCCCGCCGTGGTCAACTGTGGCACACACACAGATTGAAACGGGAGTCTGTGTGTGTGCCACGGAATATAAGTGTCATTTACTTGCATTGGAGCAACTTCCGTGGACACATTAAGGACAATTTAAGTCTTTCAGTGAGACCACCACAGGTTTTGAGTTAAGCCCCCGCCGTGGTCAACTGTGGCACACACACAGATTGAAACGGGAGTCTGTGTGTGTGCCATGGAATAACAGTGTCATTTACTTGTATTGGAGCAAATTCCGTGGCCACATCACAGACAATTTAAGTGATTCCGTGAGACCACCACGGACTTTGAGTTAAGCGCCCGTGGTCGACTCGCTCGTTGAAAAAGGGATCCATGTGTGAGCATCGGAATAACAATGTCATTTACTTGCATTGGAGCAAAGTCCGTGGCCACATCACAGACAATTTAAGTGATTCCGTCAGACCACCACAGATTTTGAGTTAAGCCCCCGCCGTGGTCAACTGTGGCACACACACAGATTGAAACGGGAATCTGTTTGTGTGCCACGGAATATAAGTGTAATTTACTTGCATTGGAGCAACTTCCGTGGACACATTAAGGACAATTCAAGTGTTTCAGTGAGACCACCACGGGTTTTGAGTTAAGCGCCCGTGGTCGACTCGCTCGTCGAAACGGGGATCCGTGTCTGAGCCACGGAATAACAGTGTCATTTACTTGAATTGGAGCAAATTCCGTGGTCACATCACGGACAATTTAAGTGATTCCGTCAGACCACCACGGATTTTGAGTTAAGCCCCCGCCGTGGTCAACTGTGGCACACACACAGATTGAAACGGGAGTCAGTGTGTGTGCCATGGAATATCAGTGTCATTTACTTGCATTGGAGCAGCTTCCGTGGACACATCAAGGCAAGGCAAGGCAAGGCAACTTTATTTATATAGCACTTTTCATACACAAGGCAGACTCAAAGTGCTTCACATATAAACATTGTCATACAATAAAATAAAATAATAGATAAGTAAAAGAAAAACATATGCAAAGAAATGGGTAGAATAGAAAAAGGCATTTTAGTATTAAAATAGAAAATAAAGGCAAAGTTAAAAAAGCTTTTTAGAAAGTGCAATGTATTTAAGATTTTAGCAGAAAGCTATAGCAAACATAAAAGTCTTCAGTCTTGTTTTAAAGGTGCTCAGAGTTGGGGCAAGTCTTAAATCCTCTGGGAGTTTATTCCAGCTATTTGTTGCATAGTAACTAAATCCTGCTTTCCCATGTTTTGTGTTTACTCTGGGGATAATTAACAGATTGGTCTCAGAGGATCTTAGTGGTCTAGAAGGCTGATGTAGTGGAAGCATATCAGTTAAGTATTTTGGGCCTAAACCATGTAGGGATTTATAGGTTAGCAACATGATTTTAAAATCAATTCTCTGACCTACAGGAAGCCAATGTAACGATTTCAGAATTGGTGTAATATGATCAAATTTTTTGGTCTTTGTTAGAACTCTAGCAGCAGCATTCTGAACAAGCTGAAGCTTCCTCAGAGTTTGTTTTGGGAGACCTGTGAGGAGACCATTGCAGTAATCAAGCTTACTAGTGATAAAGGCATGTACAAGTTTTTGTAAGTCTTCGGTGGACATGAGCCCTCTAAGTCTTGCTATATTTTTAAGGTGATAATATGCCGATTTTGTAACTGATTTGATGTGACTGTCAAAATGTAAATCTGAATCCATGATAACCCCTAGATTTCTGGCTTTGATTGAGGTTTTCAGGGACAGAGAGTGAAGGTGTTGGGTTACTTTAAGCCTTTCCGTTTTAGAACCAAATACAATTATCTCTGTTTTGTCCTCATTTAGTTGAAGGAAATTTCGGCACATCCATTCCTTCACTTGCTCAATGCACTGGCACAGCAGATCTATGGGCCGATAGTCATTTGGTGATAGCGATACATAGATTTGCGTGTCATCAGCATAGCAATGATGGTCAATATTGTTATTTTGCATGATTTGCCCTAGTGGGAGCATGTAGATGTTGAATAAAGAGGGTCCTAAGATCGAACCTTGTGGGACTCCACATGTCACATTGGTTGATTCTGATACAAAGTCGCCAATGGAAACAAAGTAGTTCCTATTTTGTAGGTAGGACCTGAACCAATTTAAGACAGTGCCTGAAAGCCCCACCCAGTTTTCTAACCTTTCCAGAAGTAATGTATGGTCTACAGTGTCGAATGCAGCACTGAGGTCAAGTAGCATTAGTATTGAGGTTTTGCCAGAGTCTGTGTTAAGACGGATGTCGTTTACAACTTTAATAAGGGCGGTCTCAGTGCTGTGCAGGGGTCGAAATCCTGATTGGAAGGTGTCATAGCAACCAGTTGATGCCAGGAAGTGATTTAGTTGCTGGAGGACAACTTTCTCAATGATTTTACTTATGAAGGGTAGATTTGATATTGGTCTGTAGTTGTTAATAATAGAGGCATCTAGGCTCCGCTTTTTTAAAAGGGGTTTAATAACTGCAGTTTTCAAAGCTTTTGGGAACTTGCCTGACTGGAGAGAGTTGTTAACTATCTGCAATATGTCTACTGCTAGGCAGTCGAAAACATTCTTAAAGAGGTTGGTAGGTATAGTATCAAGGCAACAGGTGGATGGCTTTAGTTGTGTCACAGTTTCCACAAGATTTTGAGAGTCTATAACATTAAAGCATGCCATCCTTGCCACGTAATTTTTGCCTGAACAGGGTGGTAGTCCAACATTTTTGTTTGACGTGGAGATATTGATGGCTCGTCTGATACCTTCAATTTTATCAATATAAAAAGCTGCAAACTCATTGCATTTCTGCGTGGAATGGAGATCAGGTGGAATTTCTATTGGGGGGTTGGTCAGTCTGTCAACAGTTGCAAATAGGGTTTTTGCATTATTAGTGTTGGTTTTAATGATATTGGAGAAAAATGTTTCTCTAGCATTTTTTAAGTCTAAATTGTAGGCACGGAGGCTCTCTTTATAGATATCATGGTGAATATGAAGTTTTGTTTTACGCCAGATGCGTTCAACCTTCCTGCATTCCTTTTTCTGTGCTGTTACAGAAGCAGCTTTTCTCCAGGGTGCCTTTTGCTTTCCAGAAATCGTTTTAACCTTATAAGGTGCAATGACATCTATGACTTTCAAAATTTTCAAATTAAAGTTTTCTACAAGATCATCAGCAGAACATGGGTTTAGAGGTGGTAGCAAGGAGATGGCCTTTTAAAAAGTACATTAGAATCTTCATTGATATACCGTTTTTTGACAGTGTTTGATTTTTTCTGTATGTCGGGAATAAAAGATATGTTAAAGAAAACACAAAAGTGGTCAAGGACAATTTAAGTGTTTCAGTTAGACCACAAAGGGTTTTGAGTTAAGCGCCCGTGGTCGACTCGCTCGTTGAAACGAGGATCCGTGTGTGAGCCACGGAACATCAGTGTCATTAACTTGCATTGGAGCAAATTCCGTGGCCATATCACGGACAATTTAAGTGATTCCGTGAGACCACCACGGACTTTGAGTTAAGCGCCTGTGGTCGACTCGCTCGTTGAAACGGGGATCCGTGTGTGAGCCACGGAATAACAGTGTAATTTACTTGCATAGGAGCAAATTCCGTGGCCACATCACGGACAATTTAAGTGATTCCGTCAGACCACCACGGATTTTGAGTTAAGCGCCCATGGTCGACTCGCTCGTTGAAACGGGTATCCGTGTGTGAGCCACGGAATAACAATGTCATTTACTTGCATTGGAGCAAATTCCGTGGCCACATCACGGACAATTTAAGTGATTCCGTGAGACCACCACAGACTTTGAGTTAAGCGCCCGTGGTCGACTCGCTCGTTGAAACGGGGCTCCGTGTGTGAGCCACGGAATAACAGTGTCATTTGCTTGCATTGGAGCAAATTCCGTGGCCACATCACGGACAATTTAAGTGATTCCGTCAGACCACCACGGATTTTGAGGCCCCCGCCGTGGTCAACTGTGGCACACACACAGATTGAAACGGGAATCTGTGTGTGTGCCACGGAATATAAGTGTCATTTACTTGCATTGGAGCAACTTCCGTGGACACATTAAGGACAATTTAAGTCTTTCAGTGAGACCACCACAGGTTTTGAGTTAAGCCCCCGCCGTGGTCAACTGTGGCACACACACAGATTGAAACGGGAGTCTGTGTGTGTGCCACGGAATATAAGTGTCATTTACTTGGGAGTAACTTCCGTGGACACATTAAGGGAGCAACTTCTGTGGACACATTAAGGCAATTTAAGTGTTTCAGTGAGACCACCACGGGTTTTGAGTTAGGCCCCCGTGGTCGACTCGCTCGTTGAAACGGGGATCTGTGTGTGAGCCACGGAATAACAGTGTCATTTACTTGCAATGGAGCAAATTCCGAGGCCACATCACGGAAATCGGCGTGTTTCCGTGATGATCCCACGGATTTTGAGTTAAGCGTCCGTGGTCATTTCACGGATTCCTGTGAGACCAGGTTGTTTACATGACACTCAAGATAATCGGATTATTGGCTTAGTCCGACTATGATTGGATTACTAAAATACATGTATACACCTTAGTCTAACTAAAATCCAACGAATCGGGTTACTCATAGACGGATTAAGACCCCTAGATTATTAGATTGATAGTCGCATTTAGTGTGCAAGTATACGTTCAATTTGATTGGAAACGGATTTTGCGTTCTGCGCATGCTCGAGATATTTTCCCGGGCCGTGGGCCGGAAGTATAAGGAAACGATAGTCGTGTTGTTGTCGCCGTTGGAAAACGAGAAACTGTGATGTATTTAAAAAAGTGGCGAAGTGGAGGAAGCCGGTGTCATGCCAATGTAGTTACCCCCTATAAGAAGTTTATCATCATCAACATGCATTCAGTAAACGCTACGCTTCTGTTACGAGAGTAGTTTATGTGTGTGTGCAAGAATGGCAGTGTGTGTGTGACGGAGTGACCTCAGCGAGTGAGTGGATGAGCGAGAAGAGCGAGTGTTAGTGTGTGTCAATTTAGTAAATGAAAGAGTCCGGTTGTGTCTGTGCAAACGTATACTGTAAAGTTAGTGGAACTACGAATAAAGTACCCAGCCGGTCAAGAATCGGTAATGCTTCATTCCGACCTGTAAGCAGACCCACTGCCGTCAAAGTCAAGGGTGTTACCCCCGATAGAACATCGGCCCTGGAGGGAGCGTCTCTCCTGTGCTCCTCGACTACGGTCTAGTAGCCGACAGCAAAGGTGTACACTTCGATTTCATCCAAGGCTGAATTAAAAGTACATGTGTTTCTAAATGGTGGTCATCAACGAGGTTGTAAAGTAGTCAATTCTGGCACATCTTTCAAGCTAAAAGTTTTTTTCTTCCGACGTGTTTACGATCTTTATTCATCCTTTGCACCGCTGCCAAACTGACAGGGATATTCTCTGATATTATAAATCGTAAAGGTCACATATTATGCTATTTTCACAACAAGTAAACATAGCATTTAAGTTTCCAAAAACATGTTTTTGAAGCTGTTTGCTTGAAATAACTTTTAGGAAAAAAAATCTCGCCTACCGCTATTCTCTCTGGTTCAGTCCCTTTCAGAATGCGCTGTTTCAGGGGGGTGTAGCTTCAATGCAAATGAGCTACCATCCATTGCATTTGGACACGCCATTCTAACAAACTGTTACCATGGTTACGGAGAGAGTGTACCGTAGCATGTGAAATTAGCGGACATGGCAGCTTCAGTGGTTCAACCATATATGTTCGAAACTGAATCGGATCCTGAAGAAGGAGAGGAGGCTCCTGCAGAACCTCAGACTCCGAGAATTCAGCAGGATGCTTCTGAATGAATTTAGTCAAAGAAAAACTTTCTATTTTTTAAGGAACTTTTCAACGTCATTGTCTGAGTTTCCCGTATAAGTTAGACGCTAGCTGCTGGCACTAGATATATAGAAGGCATTAGGGTTGACGCGGTGTGGACATTTTCACACCGAGTAATACACTCGCGTCATCACCGGTATTACCGAGTATACACGGTAGGCCTATAAACTTTGAAACTAGGTCAACCGCCATCTTCTCCCTCAACTCTCCTCTCACACTGTGTGACAGTGTCTGAATCGCTGTCTAATCAATACTTCATTCACTGCCTCTTCCGTGTTCATTAGAATATTATGATTATTATTAGTCTGCGTTGGGTTCAGATGCTTGAATCAGAAGATTGCAGGGACAGACCCTGTGATTCAGTATGCATGGTAAGGTGCTCTTGGAAAATATGTGTCATAGTAGTAGTGCAAACGAAATAAAAAGTATAAGTATAAGTATGTAGTAGCCATCTTTAGAAGCTAGGCGATTATATAGTAAGCCTATTGAATTTACACTAGTTATAACTATATTTTTGTATAGAAATTTTGTGAGCTGGTGCTGGGGCTTCCTTGGGCGGAAGATACGGGTTGTTATCCCATCATGCGTTGTTCTTCGTATACACCGGGAGTTTCCTGACGCCCATGGAAGATTCGGAGGCTTCAAACGACCCTCCCTTGATTGCATCTGGAGACGTAGCTGGCGATGACCTCCTCCTTGTCTGGATGCTCATATTCTGAAGACAGTTCCGGCAGAATGTTTATCTTCAGAATCTCTGCTCTGTACGATGCTGGGTCGACAAAGACCTTCTCCATGATCATGTATGTCAAATCATTCAAATACTCTGTGCAATACACACAAAAGGGAATCAATAGTTACTAGATTATTCAACAACTGTTCATGCATTGACATTTTGCACTTTGAATATTTGGTATATTTTCAGGTATTTATGTGCATTTATTTGTTTATTTTATTGTGTTGGAGTTTGTCTCATGTACTTTGTCTCATGTTCAATATAAATGTTTATTTTCTGAGTAAAATAAAAAGTTGACACTTACGGAATGTCGCCTCAGGCTTCACTGGTTTGGCTCTGCACTCTCCCTTCCTGGCCTTAGGAAAGGTCAGTCTGAACATAAGATCCCCTGATGACGTAGTGGCTTGTCCTCTATCAGAATTCAGAATTCTTATTGTAATGCAGAAAATGTTCACAACAAGTAATCTCAGCTTAATTTACCTGCACAGCATTCCTAGAAATGGATGGACCACATTTTTAGGAGCGAACCGCAGGATCACGCCGTGGAATGCCTCCAAAGAGGATGTCTGGTGGTGGGGACTGAGCTTTGCTATATCCCTCAGGACTGTCTTCTTGGTCAGCGCCTTCTCTAGCTTGTAGAATGCAGGAGTTGCTGAAAGACAAAAATATCATACATTATATCCTACTTATTGGTAAGTATCCTAATTATTGGTCGTGCCAAAGTCCTTGAAGGACACAGTAGCCTGGACAGCTGTAACAAAAAGTATATATTTATGATAGCAGGGCATTCTTAGGAATAAAACATGACTGCACTGTTACAGTATAAACACTACCAACCTTCACTTTTGTAGTGTGAACGAAGAGTCTTCAAAGAGAGTTATGTGCCAACATGGTGTCTCTGAGGTGGCTCAGTATTGCAGCCAATATCCCTTGTAGCAGGTAACTCCGATGATGCATGATGTTCTGAGGCCTATCGGAAAAAAAGATGTCAACCTTGCATGTATAGCTCTGTGTCTGTATCAAGCATAACTATAATAACTATAACAAATTAAATTCACCGTGTATATATAATTACTATTCACATTAAAAGGAATTGTATACATTCTCCCTGTACCTTTAGATACCTCCCTTCCTCTCTCTGGATGGGAGCTTCGTTGGTATTTCAATTGCCATTGTAGCCACGAAATCTGATACTCAGGCCATGTCTATTGAATGACTTCTTTGTTATGTAGATTCCGTTAACTGTCTTGCAGTCTCAATGATGGTCACTCCAACTCCCCTATGTCACCCTTGCATTAACTACCCACATTGCGAACGTTTCCTTATCAAAATCTTGTTCACCCATTGTCTCACTGAATGTATCCTTGGTAGCTTTGCAGCATGTGCTCTCCCTAGTCTTTCATCGTTTTCAATGGAAAAACTCACGCCACAACACGCACAAGTTCATGCTAATCTACTAAAGAAACACAAAGCTAATTATTTGTATACTTACATGTCCCTCGTCTGCAGGTACACGCAAAGTTGGAAGGGACCCCTCGTAGAGATAAAGTTTCACAGCTAATCCTTCCGTGTACTGACCGAAGTTGGAGAAACAGTCAGTCGTGAAGTGGTTACAGCGCAGACCAACAGGTTTTTGCCAACTGTAGCCCGGACTTCGCCTTCAAGAATGAAATCAATCCACGTCGCTCTTTCGTCCTCTGGGACACGATGGAGGGATTTGTGGACGTCCCTACAGCCAACAACAGAACACCTCTTGTGAATCCTCGACATGATGAATTCCAAACATGCAACACAATAGGCCGTATCTTACTTATACTCTGATTGAAGGGGGATGGGGAAGTGGGAGGTCATATTCAAATGAGCGCCCCTTCCTACGTAGGAACGGGCGCTGAAACTGACTCGCTGGTTTGGTAGCTTGAGGCGGGCTGCTTCCAGAAATGCGTATCTTACTCAAAAAATCATGTACAGACATTTTTCAAAGTTTGTATGCGTGTGGGAGCACCATATACCCACAACCAGGGCTGTAGTGGAGGGTAAACGCACGTAAACGCCGTTTACGCACCTCTGGAATTTAGGAAATAGCGTTTACGCACCTCTAAGTGGCGTTTACGCACCTCAAAGTTCCCTGTGCCTTGTATTCTGCCGTTGGAATAATCAGAAATAAATTTAGTATCATTTTAAAACACCTAAGACAAAGTTTCATGTTGTTGAACAAATAAACGCTGCAATCGGAATCATTTTCATCTGCGCTGTAGGCCTAAGGTCTGTGACCCTCCAATCAGTGCCTTGCGGCTGCGGCGGCGACACCAGGATCCAGGAAAATATGTAAACAGGAAGTATGTGAACACATGGCCCTATGCGATTATCATGCCTGCCTACCTGTCATTAATTAGCCATGGATATCAGGCGATTTTTGAAGAGACCTTCGAGTGCTCCCACTCCAACAGATGCCCGAAAAAGGCCTCAAGTACAAAGTAAGACTGAAGATGATCAAGTCACATGAGTTGTTTTTGTGACATATAAATAAATTTTACTTGACAAACTATTAAATGGCTACGAACATTCAGATTGGCCAATGCGTAGTCATGCTATCCGTGTACTGGCCATGTCAAAATGAGCGAAAGTCAGTCAGAGTTTTACTATCCATATCAAACTTCTGTTTTGGCGTATCAACTTCGCTATAGCTCGGTCGCTATGTTAATGCCTCAATTTGGAGACACAAGGTTGGCGGTTGCAGCCGTGGACTCCGCGGCTGAACCGTGGATCGGGCGGATGACGTGACAATTTTTTTTTTTTTTAATTTATTTTCTTTAAAGTTATTTTCCCAGCAAACTGGCCTGTTCCCCTAGGAACCATATGGGGAATCCAAGTTGAAACAACTTGCCCAAAGGTTCAGACTTGATGACAGAAAAATTCTTGAAGGCTATAGGGATTTTAAGGATAACTCAAGCATCATTCCAGAAAACCTTGCACCACTCCTGAATATCGACCATCTCATTCCAGTTAGCACTGCTGAGTGTGAGAGGGGGTTCAGCTTAATGAACATCATAGTGTGCCCCCTGTGATGCAGTCTGCACTTGGTCACAGTGTCGTCCTTGATGTTTATTCAACTGAATGGCCCACCACTCACAAAGTTCAATCCATCACGTATGTGAAGTCCGGGCTGGTAAAGCACAGGGGAGCCATGAACCCCAGAACACGCCCCTGCAAGGCAGGACCTGACGTGGAGGACAGGGAGGCGCTCTGGCACTACTGTGAAAAGCATTCATACTAATACACACACATACACACATGCCATAGATAGATAGTTCTTAATCTACACATACTTTTCTTTACTGTTGAAATTTGAATAACTTGAATAACCTACATACACATTCACTGACTGTCATTGATTGATTTAATATGACTTTAATTGATAACATAATGGAATATAGCCAGGCTAGCCTTACAGAGTCGCAACACTTTGCGTTGCGTTGCGTTGTGTCGAGGTCGGTCTGATCACAAAATTCAGAGTTTACCCACCTCTAATTTGACCACTACAGCCCTGCCCACAACAACTGTCCAAATCCCAGGAAAAGTGCTGTTTTCAAAATATGTCCCTTTTAAGAACCTTCGGGTTCTCAGACTCTCTGGTACTTCAGCAACAAGTAAAGACTCGTAGTGGGGGTTATCTCGGCCATGGTGGAGACGGAATTGGGGGAAAGGAACTTTGGCTTTGACTCTCTGAAGTCCAGATTGAAACGTGACATGCAGGAGAAAGGCATTGTTGCCGTATGCATACTCACGGAGGAGCTGCTCCGCCACCGGCGGAGGAGCCTGCATAAGAACGAGAGGTCGGAACAATGGAGCGTTGGAAAAATGACATGGACCCGAAGTGAACTGACAGCTGTCTACTGAAAACATCTTCCTCAAATGCCAAATGAGGTTGTTGTTGCTAGTGACGTAAAGAGGTCAGCCGGTGGCTCTATTAGTTGAAATGGGTACAGCCACCTATTGTACCAAGGGGTGTAACGGTACACGTATTTGTACCGAACCGTCACGGTACAGGCACTTCGGAGCGGTTACAGAGGTGTACCGCGGTACGCAGTGGCGGACTCAGACTGTTTGAAGGGCAGGGGGAAAAAATAAAAAGGGCACATTCTGGACAACATGGGGCCCCACCAGCGGACACAGTGGCTTTTCTAACTTGATGGTGTTTTGTTCCCCCAACGGAGCCTTAAAGGCAGCGCTGCCTGGAAGGTCCTATCCCCTAACCTTAGCAAGCGCTGCCTTGCTGTCCCATTCGGGGCACTTGTTACATCTCCATGTAGCACTTAAAAGAATAGTTGGGCTCATAATTTAAACGGGGGGTATGGGGGTCCTCCCCCAGAAAATAATTTGCTACAAAGACACTGTTTCCACTTATTCTAGCGACTTTATAAACACCAAAATGAGTTGTTCACATCATTGTGCACTTTCACAATTTAGCCAAAGAAAGGAGGATGCCTTACTGCTTTCATCTTTACTAACATTTAAGTAAAAATTAGACTGGAGACAATACAATGTGGCGCTACCATACAGTCTTTGACCGCTGACAGCCAGCTACGGAAACATTTAAGGAAGTTTTCTTTCATGTTGAGGTGATAGCTGACCATTATCGTCTCTCTTGCATGAAATGACCTACACTTGAATGATCTTGAACGCTCAAAAAATGTATACACATTTTAAACGGATTATGCAAACTGAAAATATTAGGTTTTTCTAACTTGGCATCTAATTGCGCTTTTCCACTATGGGTACTGACATACTCTTAATCCGCTTTTTGCTTCGTTATCCAGTGGAGATTTAAGTACCACTCGATGTAGCTGTTTGTCATGGCGACGCCACATGAAAGCAACGCCTCGCATTCCCCGTTCATCAGCTACCAAAGAGAGGAATGTCTGCACCTCAATAGCTAACCACAACATGTTTTTTTCGGTTTGCCATATTCTTGCTCCAGAGGGCAGATCATCTTCATCAGGGGCAACCTAGGGCACTCATTAATTTTTGTTCACGTGTAAAGGGCAGCCAATAAGGCACTTTCTCTAATTTTCACCACAATAGAGGGCACTTTAGCACACTTTTTCAACCATGGGGGCACCAGACGGGCAGAAGGGCACTAGAAGGGCATCAGATGGGAAGAAGACCACTAGAAGGGCACTATAAGGACCAGACGAGCAGAAGGGCACTATCAGGGCACTAGAAGGGCACTGGAAGGGCACTGGAAGGGCACTAGAAGGACCAGACGGGCAGAAGGGCACTATCAGGGTACTAGAGGGCACTAGAAGGGCACTAGAAGGGCACTAGAAGGACCAGACGGGCAGAAGGGCACTATCAGGGTACTAGAAGGGCACTAGAAGGGCACTAGAAGGGCACTGGAAGGGCACTAGAAGGACCAGACGGGCAGAAGGGCACTATCAGGGTACTAGAAGGGCACCAGATGGGCAGAAGGGCACTTGAAGGACCAGACGGGCAGAAGGGGACTATCAGGGCACTAGAAGGACCAGACGGGCAGAAGGGGACTATCAGGGCACTAGAAGGGCACCAGAAGGGCACTATCAGGGTACTAAAGGGGGCACTAAAAGGGCACCAGACTGGCAGAAAGGGACTATAAGGGCACTCATTAAGGCACGTCATTGAATTTTCTTGTTCTAGAGGGCACACCATCATAATTTATTGTATGAAGGAGCACCCTAGAGGGCACCTAATCACGTTTTGCTCGTGAAAAGGGCAGCCAATAAGGCATTTCCTCTCATTTTTGACACTCTTGAAGGGCACTTTAGTGCGCTTTTTCAACCATTGAGCCACAAGGGGGGGTGGTCGCCCCCCCCCCCTGAGTCCGCCACTGGCGTACATAGTGGGCAACGATCGTCGAATAGTCGAATAGTCGGCTCTGCTCCCATAATCGACTAGGTTCACGTTAGTAGATTGCTGGGCACGGTTTAATTAATTTTTTACGTCTCGCTTACACACGAAGGCTACATGTTTTTTTACGGAAGAATCACACCCCTGGGTCTGTGTCTAAGGACTGTGGTCTGTATCTAGGGGGGGGTCTGTATCTAATGGTGCGGCCACACCAACCGCGTTACTCGCGTTGGATAACGCGAGTAACGCGCCTAACCTGACGCTTGATCATTGTGTGGTGGTTCAACGCTTCCAACGCGTCAACGCAGCTAGATGAGTCCATGTCCATGCAAGTGAACGGAGCGTTCCCTCTTCGTCATAACTATCAAACCAAACATTCTTCACATTCACCGAGCGAACATTATGAAAGTAAAATGCACATTTCTCGCTAAAAATGTTTCCATAAACGCATTTAATGGCGTAACTATGTTACTATTTCCACCCAGAATAAAGATAGTTGTCGGCCGTGGCTGCGCTGGAGTCCGAGGTAGGAAACCCAAACGCTGCCGTGTTTGGGTGATAGAGTTTAGATCGGGTTAGATTAAATAATCTCTGATATAAATAACAATAATCGGGTTAAATAACTTCACATGGTGTGTCTGGTGTGTTTCCAGCATTCGTAGTGTTGATCAGCAGAGAAATAGTCCGCCAAGACGTTGAGGTTGCTTAGCATCCAGAGACTCTGTCCATGCAAGTGAACGGAGCGTTCCCTCTTCGTTATAACTATCAAACCAAACATCCTTCACATTCACCGAGCGAACATTATGAAAGTAAAATGCACATTTCTCGCTAAAAATGTTTCCATAAACGCATTTAATGGCGTAACTATGTTACTATTTCCACCCAGAATAAAGATAGTTGTCGGCCGTGGCTGCGCTGGAGTCCGAGGTAGGAAACCCAAACGCCACCGTGTTTGGGTGATAGAGCTTAGATCGGGTTAGATTAAATAATCTCTGATATAAATAACAATAATCGGGTTAAATAACTTCACATGGTGTGTCTGGTGTGTTTCCAGCATTCGTAGTGTTGATCAGCAGAGATATAGTCCGCCAAGACGTTGAGGTTGCTTAGCAACCAGAGACTCTGTCCATGCAAGTGAACGGAGCGTTCCCTCTTCGTCATAACTATCAAACCAAACATCCTTCAGATTCACAGAGCGAACATTATGAAAGTAAAATGCACATTTCCCGCTAAAAATGTTTCCATAAACGCATTTAATAGCGTAACTATGTTACTATTTCCACCCAGAATAAAGAAAGATGTCGGCCGTATGCTTCTGTCCAAGCTCACTACTCTCTGCCAGTGACGTCGGGTCAAGCTCCACGCTGATTGGCTATCGCGGCTAAACGCCACGCGTTGGAGCGTTGAAAGTTCACATTTCTGAACTCCGGGCGTTGGTGCGTTGGGCGCGTTACTGCGTTTACGTTAGGCTGACCAAACGTCCTCTTTTCCCCGGACATGTCCACTTTTTACGTCCCGTCCGGGGCGTCCGGGGGGGGGGTTTATTAATTTATGATAATGTCCGGTTTTCGGACATTATCACGTCGCATATTTGTTTTTGCCTCGTCGCATATTTGTGTTTCTGGGTCTTTCACATAACCTACTAGTTATTACCATTGTATATGTCTATTGTTATTACGGCCTTCCAAGTTCTGGAAATGGTATCTCCCTTACGTTCCACCTTCTTGCGCGAGCTGACTGTAGAGAGAGTCTGTCATTGGGCAACCGATCTCAGGGTTGCCAGAGCCACGATAATTATCCTCCAAATACGACCATTTTGAGCCTTTGGTACGTTACTTTGCCATTTCCAATCTGGCAACATTGAGCACCTTGCCGCTTCCACTCTGTTTACAACAGCACATTACATCTGCAGCCATGCCTAAACGTAAATGTAAGTTCACGGACGAACTAAAGAAAAAATACCCATGTTTTTGCCTCCCCCCCCCCCCCCCCCCCCCCCCCCCGCGACGAAGTGTCCTCTTTTTCACAAACTCAAATCTGGTCACCCTAGTTTACGTGCATAATTACGTGCGTCTGACGCGCCTAACGCCCCTAACACGACGCTTCAACGCATGTAACGCGTCTACGCGCCTATACCAATGGTTCCCTATGCAAAAATGCCGAGTTTGGACGCCCCTGACGCGAGTAACGCAGTTGGTGTGGCCGTACCTTAAAGCTATACTGTACGATGTGAGAGAGCTAGCATGATTTGAAATTAGCTTCTCTTCGGAGTTCCGTCTAACTCCTCCCCCACCCTTCAGGACTCCCTGCCCCCACCCCTCGACACAGAGCCGTGCACGAGCGCTGCTGCTGCTTACGGCTTATTTCAACGGCAACCATTGCGTCACTTTTCAGGCCATTCAACTCCCTCAGCTGTCGCCATCACTGAAAAGCTAATCCAATATTTATTCTCGTTTTTCCTCGAGCAGTCTCCAACTTATTTTTTGTTGCTGCCTTTTCAGTTTCTGTCTTTCTTTTTCTTGCCTTTCATAGTTTCGTAGGATGAACCGGGGCAAGTAACGGTGGCAGTGGTAACTTCAGTTGTTTCTCTTCCATTGTGTAAACGTTGTAGGCTCACTAGGTCTAGTCCACTGTCATGAACTACTATGACAACAACGCTTTCTTTGCCCTCCGTGAACGCGCTCAGGCCGGCTCAGGCTCGTACACAGAGGGGAGAGAACGCGCAGGCTTGTGATTGGTTCTTTAGATCCGGGCACAGTGTCTCCGATTGGTAAGCATTTTAACAGGTTTATAGCAGATACAGAATTCGGGTTTTTTTTCGCTTCTTTTTCATTGCCCATAAGTTATTTAATACTGTCAGGATGTAAAAACCAATTTCAACAACATATTCAAAAGTGCATATTACTGGATCCTGTACAATATGCCTTTAAGGGCTGTGGCCTGTATGTCAGGGCTGTGTTCCTAAGGGCTGTGGTCTGTATCCAGTGGTGTAGTCTACGTGATACGCAGGTATACGCCATATACCCACTAGGAACGCACCAGGATTTGCGTGTACCCACTTAAAAATGTGCACGGATACGTATCAATCGTCTTGTGACAGATCTTTCACTTCTGTGTTTATATTTTCGCAAATACCGGTTGGGTATAACTGCAATAAAATACTTTAGCAGGGGGCTTTTTATCTCCTAAATTCACCATTCATAAAATTTCCCCTGCGGACTCGCGCTCTGCCCTGTCTCTGTTACGAAGCGCGAAGCTGCCCCTGCATCTCTGCATGTTAGTTGGCGGGCCGAGCCCCTCCTTCTCGCGCTGTGATTGGCAACTCACACAGATTGAAAGTTAAACGTGGGAACAATTGGCATAACAGTTAAAACAACTGGATAAAACGATAAAAAACACAACACAAACACTTAAAGAGACCGGCTACATGCTACAATAACATTCAACATTACAATATGAAAAGCAAACTACACTATTTCAGTGTTTTAGTTAGTTTTAAGCCTGGCCCAAAATCTACTGCTGCTGCTTAAGTTGACCCTGCAGCAGCAGATGCCACTACCAGAGCTACGGAGACTAGCAAAGACGCAACAGAAAAGTGTGTGTGTGTGTGTGTGTGTGTGTGTGTGTGTGTGTGTGTGTGTGTGTGTGTGTGTGTGTGTGTGTGTGTGTGTGTGTGTGTGTGTGTGTGGGTGTGTTTCCAGTCCTCCCATATTAATGTGTAAACCACATAACAAGTAGTCAACAGAAGACAATGTTTTAATCCCACTGTATATCTCCTTGGTACTCTTTAGATGAGAACCCCTGGCCAGCCTTTCAGACTGGGGGTCAGGCTAGGGAATTTAAAAACAGGCATCCTTGGTTAGAGTGGAGGGAAAAAAAGTTAGGTAAATGTCAGCCAACATCCAGCCAACATATACACAATTGACATTCATAAAGTTAATCACTATGCAAATGTGGTACTCTCAAAACTGATTATTTTATTTATATTAGTAGAAGGTAATTTTCTCTGAATTTAAGGGCTTGAAACGATTTTTATGAATGTATGAGACCAGTACATTCATTTATTCCTCATAATTAGTGTTGAGAGGAACTTAAATCTAAGCAGCACCCAGGTGGAACTGTTGACACTTAAGTAAATGCGTTCCGGGCTGTCGTCAGATGGGAGCACTTCCGCCCGCGTCCTCAGACGCAACTTGGATGACGAACTGAGCAGTCGTGTCTTCATTGTTTCTCACCATTTACTGTACATTACAGGTCAGTAGTTGGTTCAAACTATAAAATGTCAACCTTCTAAAGCCTTGCTTTATATGTATAACTGTTAAAGAAGTTCGGGTCATGTTTTGTTGTGTTTCTAGCGAACTTAAGAGACTCTAAAATACCGCCGTTGAGTACAATGGCAGGGGTAAATACCGGAAAGCGCGAAACGGCAGGTCCCGCCGATTATTGGTTTATTTTTCGCCCTGTGTATTGCCTTGCGGGCATTCCGCGCAATTTAAAGGTGACATATTATGCTATTTTCACAGCAAGTAAACATAGCATTTGAGGTTCCAAAAACGTGTTTTTGAAGCTGTTTGCTTGAAATAACTTTTAGGGAAAAAAATCTCGCCTAGCGCTATTCCCTCTGGTTCAGTCACTTTCAGAATGCGCTGTTTCAGGGGGGTGTAGCTTCAATGCAAATGAGGCACCCTGCTCATTGCATTTGGACACGCCCTTCTAACAAACTGATACCATGGTTACGGAGAGAGTGCAGCGTAGCATGTGAAAGTAGCGGACATGGCAGCTTCAGTGGATCAACCCTATGGGCCCTATTTTAACGGTCTGAAACGCAAGTGGGAAGCGCAAAGCGCAAGTAGCTTTGTGGGCGGTTCTACGGCGCTATCGCTATTTTACAGGCGGATAAATGACACTTGCGTCGCGGCGCAAGTGTCAAAAGGGTTGGTCTGAAGCAGCCTAATTACCCGTAGGTGTGGTTTGGGCGTAACGTCCAACAAACCAATGAGAGTGCCAGCTCCCATCCCCTTTAAGAGCCATGAGCGCATTTGAATCGGACGAGTTGATATTTTGACAGCGCGTCTGCAGTCTCCGATGAGACAGATGCACATGAATTTCAAACTGCAAATGGCTCAGTTTATTGACAAATAATATGGCCTAATTCACACATGGAATAAGGGGTTTTCTTTCACAACTTCAGAAATACTGAGTCTTCGCCAAAGAAAACGTATATGATATAACATATGATATGCGGTAACTGGTTCTATTTAATGATATACGCAATACATTATAAACATTGTTTCTTATCAGTATTGTATGCTATCCTAATATGCATGTGTCCCCGCGGTAATAGACATTGCCATTGATTGTATTATGCGTTACGTGTTTAGTTTGTGTGTGTTTAAACAGAGCACACACGCGCGCCCGCATTCATTCATTCTTTTTAACACTCACTCGCGGTAAAACAATGTTTTTCACGATCAAATACTCATCAATCCTAAAAGTTATGGGCATGTAGGCCTACCTACACGATGTCTGTGTCAAGAAAATATGTTTTTGCTGTACGGTGTTTGCAGATGCATTGATTTAAAAGTACAACTTATTACCGCTGCATCAGCTGTTCTTTCCCAAATAATTTACCAAGAATGTGCGGCTAGGTAGATGAGAGAAGCAAAGTGTATGCGCGAGGTGCACAAGCAATCCGTATGCATCGCATGCGCATGTATGCATCCGCCCTTAAAATAGCATCTGAACAACGCGCAACTGACTTTAAACCAGGTATTTCGATGTCAGTAGCGCAATGGTATTCAGCAACTGCAAAATAGCGTTTGCGCCAGAACACGCCTCCTCCTTCCGCCGAACCGCCCCTTGGGGCGCATGATCAATCCCTAATTTACCGGCGAGTGGCGCTGGTGGGAAAAGAACGCTCTGCGCCAGTTGTAAACTAGCAACGACACATGCGCCAGTGACTAAGTCACTTGCGCCGGATGCAAGATAGGGCCCTATATGTTCGAACCTTTAAACGGATCCTGAAGGAGAGGAGGCTCCTGCAGAACCCCAGACTCCGAGAATTCAGCAGGATGCTTCTGAATGGTTAGTCATAGAAAACTTTCTATTTTTTAAGGAACTTTTCAACGAAATTTTCACACCGAGTAATACACTTGCGTCAACACCAGTATTACCGAGTATACACGGTAGGCCTATAAACTTTGAAACTAGGTCAACCGCCATCTTGTCCGTCAACTCTCCTCACACTCTGACAGTGTCTGAATCGCTGTCTAATCAATAGGATACTTCATTCACTGCCTCTTCCGTGTTCATTCGAATATTATGAATAGTCTGCGTTGGGTTCATACGCTTGTATCAGACGCTTGCGGGGAGCAGCCGTGTTTCAGTATGCATGGTAAGGTGCTTTTGGTAAATATGTCATGTTAATAGTGCAAATGAATTAAATATAAGTATCTAGTAGCCATCTTTAAAAGCCAGGCGATTATATAGTAAGCCTATTGAATTTACACTAGTTATAACTATATTCTATTTCACAAAACGTGAAATTATGTCAACGAGATGTGTTTGTGTTGTAATCTTGAGAATGCCTAGCGCTACTGGACATTCAACTCAGGCTAGGAAAATGTGTCCATCTGGAGCACGCACCAATCTCAGACGTGGGAGCTATTATTGGTTGCAAATACTGGCATGCCAGGTTTATTTATTTAGCATTATGCATGCATGATTGATTTGTATAGGTGCACATGTGGAAATTGTGCCACAATGCAGTCAGAGCCGGAGAACTTATGCTGTCAGGAGGTGCCTCAGGTAACATTAGCAGCTAGCTAACCCTTACCTACACTTGTTTGCAGTGCATGATTTCTGATAACATGCCACTGCAGATACTCACCTCATGTTATCCATAATAGGTTATAAGACGGCTGGAACAGCTGGATGAAAGGCCTCCCTGCATGATAGACCATCCAGGTTTAGAACCGGTTTGTCTGAATGTGTTCTCGCTGCAGAACGCATGCAACATCTACAGAGCTGACTACAGTCCTTTGAGACTACGGGGGATAGAGCAGTGAGTTTTAAATAACCTACTTGACTGTTCATACACAATAAACTAAATAAAGTCAGCCAAAGCCACAATTTCACATCATATTTTAACATAGCCAATTTTTTCATAAGCAGATACTGCATATTACGCATTACGCATTAATTCACATAAAACATTGTACAGATACAAGAAACATTTATTGAACGCAGTCATGAATATTTGTGCATCTAAATACAGTATAAGTGAAGAATTCACTGAATTCAATTAGAAAATGTGAAAACAGATGTTGACATTGTAGAACCTGTTGACTAACAATGTTACATTTTCTCAGTCGTTACAGGTATTTAGCCTACAGAAATTTTGTGAGCTGGTGCTGGGGCTTCCTTGGGCGGAAGATACAGGTTGTTATCCCATCATGCGTGGTTCTTCGCATACACCGGGAATTTCCGGACGCCCATGGAAGATACGGAGGCTTCAAACCACCCTCCCTTGATTAAATCTGGAGACGTAGCTGGCGATGACCTCCTCCTCGTCTGGATGCTCATATTCTGAAGACAGTTCCGGCGGGATGTTTATCTTCAGAATCTCTGCTCTGTACGATGCTGGGTCGACAAAGACCTTCTCCATGATCATGTCCATCAAATCATTCACATACTCACATACTGTGCAATACACACAAAAGGGAATCACTAGTTACTAGATTATTCATTGATTAACTGTTCATGCATTGACATTTTGCACTTTGAATATTTGGTATATTTTGAGGTATTGTGTTGGAAGTACCCGAGTTGCAGTACTTTGTCTCATGTTCAATATAAATTTTCATTTTCTGAGTAAAAAAAAAGTTGACACTTACGGAATGTCGCCTCAGTCTTCACTGGTTTGGCTCTGCGCTCTCCCTTCCTGGCCTTAGGAAAGGTCAGTCTGAACATAAGATCCCCTGATGACGTAGTGGCTTGTCCTCTATCAGAATTCTCATTGTAATGCAGTGCAGCCAGGTAGAGTCTGACATTAAAAAGAAAAATCAAACATGAAAATAATTGCAAGAAATGGGCAAATGTTCACAACAAGTAATCGCAGTTTAATTTACCTGCACAGCATTCCCAGAAATGGATAGACCACATTTTTAGGAGCGAACCGCAGGATCACGGCGTGGAATGCCTCCAAAGAGGACGTCTGGTGGTGGGGACTGAGCTTTGCTATATCCCTCAGGACTGTCTTCTTGGTCAGCGCATTCTCCAGCTTGTAGAATGCAGGAGTTGCTGAAAGACAAAAATATCATACATTATATCCTACTTATTGGTAATGACTGGACTTGCAGCTAATAAATATAGTCAAACCAGTTTTGAAAAGAGAATGAGACAAACCTCCTGAGAGCCATCTACTCTTGTCCGTAGTGCTGCGAATTGGATGTAGACATTTTGGGAAGAGGGGATCATCATGAGTATGAATATCCTGAACATGGTTCAGGAGGGAGGTCCATTTTGCCACTCTCCGCCCCGGTTATTGACGATGCAGCCGTCCAATAGATGTGGTTTCTCTCCTCGCTCGTCCACTCACTCGCTGACGTCAATCACACACACACACACACACACACACACACACACACACACACACACACACACACACACACACACACACACACACACACACTGCCATTCTCGCGCACACACATACGCTACTCGTAACACTATGCCTCGTTATGAAGGTCGGAATGAAGCGGCCACCGATTATTGACAGGATGGGTACTTTATTCTACCGGAATCGTTCGCTTATTCACTAGTGAATAAGCGAACGATTCCGGCATACCAACTGCCGGTCAAATCACACAAAACAATAGAGACAGGGATCACACAGGACTTTGACGGCTGTGGAGAAATGAAATCCTCCGTATCCACGGAGAGCTGTCATCACAGAGAGGGCATCTCTTCGCAAACTTACGGCATCAATAAGAGGGGGCGGTGTCAGCAGACTATTATTTAGACAAATTAGCAAATTTCAATCTGACAATTTTACCAGAGAGTTAGAAAGGGCGTATCGTGCTTCTGCCTTCTCACACCGCGAGGTTCGTGGCTTTGAGTGTCGTGATTTCGGTTTCGATACGCGTTACAGCTAGCCTGGTTCTACCAGACTCTCGTACTCTTCACTTCATTTCATTTCATTTGTACAGAGAGTACTGAAGGGAAATTCAAATTGAGCGGAAGTACTTAGGCGGGCGGAGCCAGGCTACGTTACAGCCCTGTTTAGCCTACTTTATTTACGTCAGTGCGGTTCACAATAAAAAATATTCGGTGAAAATTACTTCATCTTATATTGCAACTAGAATAAACTTGAGAACAGTTGACAAAAAAACTAAATACCTTAACTTCAAAGTGTTATTCGGCTACCCGATGATGCGCTTCCAGAGACGCTAATGAGATCATATGAATGAGATGACTCCACAGGGCGGGAGATACGCGGCGGGATTGACAGCTTTGACACCAAATGGATATACTTGAAAATCAGATGACGTGTTTCACAACTTTTCATTGGTCAATTAGGTTCATGACGCATACTGTATACGGAAATGAACCTGGACATAACTATCATCGTAAAATCTCAAAATCGGCAAAAATGGACATACGCGGTTTTCATCGGACAGCGACGATATGCTGGCACGGAAAGTTTCCATGCTCTGCTCAGAACGCTCACCTGTTGAGGGCATGACAGCATGTCCATCTAGACTTTGGCTCTGTTTTGTCTTTCTTTTTGAAGTAGGTTCCACCTCTACATCACATTTTTCTGCAGTATACAAGATTTCTTGTATACTGATTTCTTGTAGTCCTTCTAAGTCCGATTCGTCCCTGTGAGCTTGAAAACTTTGCACAATGGCTTGAACTAGATCCACAGCTGAACCTAAATCAAGAGAGGGAGACTGTAGCATGTCAGAGAGACACCTTGCATCACCAAAAACCTTATTGCATATCACCAAAAGTCCAATGAACTGCAGGTCAAATTGAGCGAGCAGGCCTCGTGCATCAATGCTTCTATCGCCACTGTTTTCTGAAGCCACTTCTACAAGGAGACGCATGATGGCAGGTAGTCTATCAAGAACAGTGTGGCAAGCTATATGCCGGCAAGCCCACCTTGTTTCACTCAATCGCTGAAGCTCTCTGGGTGCTCCAGGATACATTTCTTTCTGTATGTTCAGCCACTTGTTGTGAATGTAAGAGCCAGACACAAATACATAGAGTCACTGCAACAATGCAAAAAAACGGGACTGCCTTAAATGTGTCCACAAGAACCAGATTAAGACAATGGGCATTACAATGTACATAAAAGGCCTGTTTTGCCACCTCTTTAATACGAGCCTGAACGCCTGAGTGCTTGCCACTCATGACAGAAGCCCAATCATATGATTGCCCGATCAAGTTACTTTTGTATTCCAAGCCACATCTCTCAAGTACCTGTATTATTTTAAGCAGCATGTTTTCCTCATTGGGATCTTTATTATTAGATGAACAACTCAGTTAAACCAGATCCGTTCAATAGTTATGCGCTACTCTGCTCTAAGCAGCGGAGCATGCAGCTCGAAAGCCGGTGCTCATAAACATAACTAAAAATAAACACAACCCTAGTTTCTTCCCAAAATAATAACAATAATAATATAAAAAAAACAATCATGTTAACTTAACCAAAAATCTACGGATTTTTGTTCAGAAAGATGAGCATGTTGACATGCTCTGGGGTCAGACGCGACCGCAGCCTGGTGACCGTCAGTCCAGCCGCCGAAAACACCCGCTCTGAGGGGACCGACGTTGCCGTGATGCACAAATACCTCCGTGCTAACATGGCAAGGCGGGGGAAAAACTTTCCACAATCCAGGGGCTTAGAAAGTTCTTTATTTCTGCTTTGATGCTAACCTCGCCTTGAGTGGTTGGCCTATAGTGCTCCCCAAGAAGTAATTTTTTAAATCGTAATGGTCCCACAACAGACTTCGCCGTGGCCTCGTCCGCTTCATGATTATATCGCCGTGTTCCAATATCCATACTATCCGTACTTACTAGCCTAAGTTTGAGTACGTAGGGCGTTCCGATTCAGATCGGGTGAAAATAAGTGTACTGAAAACGGTCAAATCGCTAAGTGTGTGGCGATGTACACTTTTCGTACTCAACGGCAGCCATCTTAGCTACGTAGCGGAGCAAGGCTGAGCCAAAGTCGGCGCATTTTCCACATAGCCTGCATTAATAGTCATTATGTAGTTTTTATAGCTTTTTATAGCTGCTAGGCGTAAAGAGTTCACCGTTCAAAGCGGGATGTTTATTGCGGGGGAGGAGCCGCAAATTTAAATATTGCCCCCGTGTGGTAAAATGTTTAATTGCACACTGCATTAGTTTAATCGATGAAAAATTTACGTAATCGACGAAATTCTTAACGATCAATTAGTCGATCGTCGATTAATCATGCCCATCCCTAATTCGTGTAGCCGAAGTTCTTGCAATGAATACTATACAAACTTGTCAAAATAGTGATTAGTACCTTAAAATTAAATCAAAATAGTTAGTTATTTTCCTCCCCTGGAGGAAAAGCTAGCAGAGGAGTCAGTATCTTAATTTCTAAGAACATGCCTTTTAAATCTTCTAGTGTACATGTTGATCAAGAGGGAAGATATATAATTGTGTCAGGTTGGCTACAGAATGAAAAGGTAACATTAGTAAATGTGTATGCACCAAATATTTTACAATCTAAATTCTTTGCCTCTCTGTGCCCAACGATAGCACGGTCTATGGAAGGCCCTCTTATTATAGGTGGTGATTTCAATTCTGTGTGTGACCCTATAGTGGATCGATCGAGTCAACCTCTCCCTTCAGATAAAAACATATCAACAGCCTTGAGGGAATTCCAATCTGAGCTTGGTATAACTGATATATGGCGCCTAGTCCAACCAGATGTTAGAGAGTACTCTTTCTATTCCGGGGCTCATAATTCCTACTCCAGGATAGATTACATAATGATGTCGTCAAATCTGATCCAGAATGTTCTTGAGATCAAAATGAATAGTATTTTAGTTAGTGATCATGCTGCAGTGTCCGTCACATTTTTCCCCCCAACCAACCCGTGCGAATCCAAACAGTGGCGACTTAATACAATGCTACTCAAAAATGAAAATTGTACACTGCCCATTAAGGATAAAATTAAGGATTTTTTTTAGATAAATTTATACTCTGTATCAAGTATCGCCACTGTCTGGGAGGCTTTTAAAGCGACATGCAGGGGCTGGTTAATTAGTTTCTCTTTGGGAGAGAATAGAAAACGCAGAGAGATCAAATCAAAATTAAACTTCGAACTCAAGACTCTAGAAGAGCTGCATGAGCGAGATCCATCCAACTTGGATCTGAGGAACTTACTCCTTACTGCTAGGGCGAATTTGCAGAAACTTGCACATGAGGAGACAGTATTTGCTCTTTTCCGTTTGCGGAAAACATACTTTGAATCCGGAGACAAAGCAGGGAAAATGCTAGCTAACAGACAGCAAATTTGGTTTTGGACCCAAATTTGGTTTTGGACCCAAGCTTATTAGCTGGGTAAAGGCGTTGTACAGTTCTCCGTTCTCCTCTGTCAGAACTAATGGATTAATTTCAAAACCTTTCCCCTTACAACGAGGTGTGAGGCAGGGTTGTCCGGTCAGTCCCTTACTTTTCATTATGGCATTAGAACCATTAGCATGTGCAATTCGCTCTAATGGTGACATACACGGAGTAAATATTCATGGACATGATTTTAAATTAAATATGTATGCTGACGATATTCTTCTCACCCTGAGCAAGCCAACTACCTCCATACACGCAGTTCTTAATTTAATTAACTTATTTGGTAGCTTTTCAGGGTATAAGATAAATTGGAACAAGAGTGAGGCAATTCCACTTAACTCAAATACTTTTAAGCATGATCTAATGGATACCCCCTTTATCTGGAAAACAAATGGAATGAAATGTTTAGGAATTAACATTGTCTCTCCTATTACAAAAATCTTCAGCCTTAACGGCCCTGGCATTTTCCAGTCCATTAAAGAGGACATCAGTAGATGGACGGCCATACCCCTTTCTCTATGGGGTAGAGCAGAAACGTTGAAAATGAATGTTCTCCCAAGGCTCTCTCATATCATCTCCTCTATTCCTTTTAAATTCCCACCAAAATGGTTTAAGGATATTAAATCACTTTTTACCCAGTTCCTTTGGAATAATAAAAAGCCCAGAATTGGGTACAACAAATTAATTATCCCGAGATCAATGGGAGGCTTGGGAGTTCCGGATATATTTCAGTATTATTTGTCTTTTAATGCAAAGTACCCCTTATTGTGGGCCTATAATAATGACTTTCCGATAGGTAGTTGGCAATGGTTGGAGCAATCTGTCATGCCTGAAAATGGAAACATAACCCTGGCATCAATGTGGTACTGCCCAAAACCACCACCCTTACTGAATAACATTATAATTCAGTTTTCATGCTCTATCATAAAGCAACTGCACAGGAGACTAGGCATTGAGAGCTCTCTCTACCATCTTGCCCTATTTGGGGTAACCCTATCCTCTCTGCAGGAGGACGTACCCTAAGAAATAATATCTGGCAGAGGGCGGGTATAATGTCAGTTGGACAGATATACAAAGACCATACCCTTCAATTTCAACAACTTAAAACTCAATATGGTCTTTTACATTCATCATTTCTTACCTATGGCCAACTGGCAGCGGTTATTAGTAAGAAATGTAAAGACGGAGCCACACCTGCTTCATGTCCGGAAGTAGACCAGCGTCTAAAACAAGCAAGTCTATCCTCAGGGGTGGTCTCTAATATTTATGGTTTGTTATCTAAGACTGCCCCTAGTGCCTACTCTCCTGTCCAGCTGGCCTCGGAGCATGATTTGAATATTTCTTTGTCTGCGTCTGAATGGAAATCTGTTTGGAATTCGGCTTTGTACTCCTCGAAATGTGTGAGACTACGAATCATACAATTCAAAATTCTTAATAGTGCATACATCACCCCCGTCACACAAGCCAAGATGGACAAAAAACATCAAGCTCTATGCTGGCATGAGTGTGGCAAGCGAGGCACATTATTACACCTGCTATGGGAATGCCCAGCTGTTAAAACACTCTGGTTGGATGTAATATCATTTTTGTCAGAGTCTTTAGATGTAAACATTCCAGTTGGTCCCAACATATGCTTACTGGGCCTTAAGCCAGAAAATGTTGTGGGGAGGGCTGCTGTCCAGAGCTGGACATTGGGCTGTTTGGCCACAAAAAGTCTCATCCTTCTAAACTGGAAGGAGCGCAAAACGGATTGCTTTAGTAAGGAAACATGGCTTAGGGGATATAAGGACTTGATGTGCATGGAGCGCGCAGCTTCTATGCTGGAGAATTAATAGTCACTATCATATTTCTGTTCAAAGTAATGTCTATGTATCTTAAGGTGTCATCCTTGCACCCTTCCCCCATCCCTTGTTGTGTTCTGTCAAATGTCTGTTGTTATTGTTCTCGTACATGTATGTAGATATTTGTGTCATTGTGTTATTATGTTTAAATAAAAAATAAATAAAAAATAATTAAATCAAAATACATACCAACGATGCTATGTAAAGCACAAGATTTTGACAGATGTGATTCAATTGTTCTGGATTTTACAGATTTGAACGGAACACTGAACCAGCTAGACACAACTGAGAGTTTACTTCCTGGAGTCACGCGATAGGCCGATTGGAACCGCGCGTCTTAAAGGGAACGCGTCCTGAATAGAAACGCATAGGAAATGCATGTATTTACCTGTAACATTGAACTTCTACTCGTAACAAAACAGAATTATTAAATTATAGCAGAGATTAATATCAAGATATCCTCATAAATGGGAGTGTACCATATAGTCTGCTTTAAAACGTTATAGATTTGAGGCCATTCATCCAACTCTACTCCAGTTTAGGTGAGTGGAGTGACTCATACCTGTTCATGAATTATCAGGCTGCATGTTAACATTGCCACTGTATCAGATTGGGCAAAACTCAAGTGAAATTCAAGTGTCCAGTATGTGTGAAAGATTGAGTATACCTGGACGTCCACTTGGGCAACTCCTCATTGGAGTCTCCACTCTCTCGCTGTCTGAATCTGTCTGCTGTGCTTGTTCTCTGTGGGAATCTAAATATATCAGTGGCGGCTGGTGGTTTTTAAAATGTGGGAGGAAGGACTGCGTGCTTGGTTGCCATTGGCCTGCTTGGACTGTTGGTGTATGGGGGAATAAGAATGTGAGACTCAAGTTGTTTCAGGGTGTTTTGGTGAACTACAAAATAGTAGGGAGGGATAGTTACGTGAATACAATTGATACAAAGCCACCAGTGGCATCACTGTAATTTGAAATGGCCTACAAGGGCAGAAGGAAAGGATGCAAAGCCCATTAGTCAAATCAGGCGATCTCTTGATTTGTAAAAGCAAATAAAAAAATATGGGCCTATTTTTGCCCTCAATGACTGAAGTTATTGATTGTTGTCACACCCCGCTTCGGGTGAAGGTAATGTAACCTTAATACACCGGACTTTCAAACCCAAAGGATGGCAAGGCACACAGTTGCAAATTGGTTTTTAACAACATTTATTCCCCCAAAATGTCAGATAAGTGCCAAACATACAGTGGAGGCCAACCCCCAAATATCTGAAAATAGTAAAATAAAAACATATTCAAAACCAATTCCAAAAACAAATTTGATCAATTCAAATAATCTCTATAAATCAAGCATATTCAAATAATCAATGTCAATAAATCACATAATCCATTAGCAAAATAAATGCAAATTAAACTCGATCACTGAGTGCATTTAACCATAATTTACAACATAATGTAATAATCACCTCAGTAGATATTTAGCATCTCGTGGAGAGCTGAGCACCCTGCTCAACCCAGACAACGTCTTCTGGCAACAGCATACAGCAGACTGTCAGAAGGACAGCAGCTCACCCATTTTATACCCCATGGCCCCTCCCACTAGACAGGCTCAATCAACTATAATTATTATTATAATTATAGTTGATTGATAATTATTAATTATAATACTGTGGCATTTTGGAAAAGGAACACAAGGAAAAATGGTTTGGCCCAAATTGGGCCAATCAGTGGCAGCAGGTGTTTCCTGACACCATATTTAAAGCCCTCAGCCCCACCCTGACTCTTTTTTGTCTGCAGTACCGAGCCATGGTGAGAGGGAGGGATTGTTTGTGAGTGTTTGTTGCTTGAATAAAGAGCCTGTATGTGTGGCGGGGTGGTAGGCGAAAGGAAAATAAACTAAAAGATCTAACTAAGAAATCAGAAAAAGGAACCGACAACGCCATCCTGGGAATTTCACCCAGGGAATTAATGTAAAGTGCAAAGCACACAGGTAAGTCCACTTGTTTAAAAAGGCATGAGACGTGGTTTAAATTTTATAGAAAAATACAATTTATTAAGCAACTTCTTTCCTTTCAATACAACATCTTCTTCATCATGCAACCAAAAGAAAACAAACAATACACACGAGATAGTTTAGATAAACTCAGAACTAAATAAATCATCAAACCAAAAGTACCAAATCACTCAAATAATTAGAACTCACGTTAACACTCAAGCACACATGGGTGGGGGGGAAACCCCGGTTAAAAGACACACTGGATGAGCACCCCTGGTAGAGCTACTCGGGGGGGCTGCGCCGCAGCGACAGGCGGCAGCAGGGACGAGGTGCCAGCCGGAGAAAAGCACCTGAGGTAAACAACAGCGGCGTTGTATCAGACAGTATCAGCAAGCAAAGCAGCAAACAAAGCAGCAGCGACCCCAATAAGCTGATTGCAGTTGGTCCTGTTTACGACCAAACACGGACACATACACACCCCCGTTCACACAGGAGGAGGGAGGGAGAGAGGACTCCGGCCGTCATCAGCGTTTACAAGAACTACACCACAGCGCACACGAAAACCAAGAAGCAGTAACAAATAGTCACCCTGTCGGACCAGACCACCTTTGGCCCGGAAGTGACGCGCCAGTGACAGGAGCGCAAAAAAAAGAGGCAGGTGGAGGATGGCTGCTTTTATACCGCCCACATCATGACGGCCACTAGTGGTACTCGTGTGTAATCAGGGCAAGTGACCAAAGGAGAACATGAGGATGCCCCCGGATTTGAAATGGATGAAGGCCCTTGGGACGTAGTTGGTCCGGCGGATGGCATGGCAGAATTGGCCACAGAAGGTCGTTGGTCAAGGACTAACAAATCATACTCAAATGAAGGCTCCTCTTCTGGGGATGGTTCGTCCCTGGGTGACGAGTTGTGGGAAGAGGCAGGACGAGGTGAGTCCACCCCTACGACCGCCTTCAGCATAGTGCGGTGGACCTGTCTGCCCTTTGTCTCATCGTCCACTGGCGCAATAGTATACACGGAGCCACCCTCTCTAGGCATCCTCAACACTCGATACTTCACCGAGCTCCACCGTTCTCGGGTCTTCTGGGGCCCCCTTGCCCTGAAGTCGCGCAAGTACACCAACTGCCCTTCCTGCAGTGGCAAATCTCTTACATGCTGATCATGGACTCGCTTTCGCCGATCGGCAGCATGTTTCAAGCGCTCCCTTGTGCCTTCAAAGGCCACCTGCAAGCGGGCTTGGTGCTCTTGCACCCACTCATGGATGGACCCCCCGACCGGGCTTTCGACCCTACCCAACAAGAAATCGAGTGGTAGCCTTGGTTCCTGCCCGAACATCAAGACAAAGGGAGATTCTCCTGTTGATTGGTGGGGAGTCGTGTTGTAACAATAAAGGACGTGAGGAAGACACATATGCCAATCCCTTTTACGAGACACTGGCAGAGTACGCAGCAGGTTGTGGAGTATCCGGTTGAACCGCTCGCATTGACCATTTCCTTCGGGGTGGTACGGGGTGGTACGTGATTTTACGATACCATACAAGTTACACAATTGTTGAATGAGGGAGCTTTCGAAGTTAGGGCCCTGGTCAGAATGCAAACGAGCGGGGACACCAAACTTATAAAACCACTCTGACACCAAAACCCTTGCTACGGTGGTTGCGCGCTGGTCCCGAGTAGGGACAGCCATGGTGTACTTACTAAAAACATCAGTAAGCACCAAGACGCTCTCTACACCATTCTGGGCCGGCTCTAGAGTAGTCTAATCGATGGCAAGAATTTCGTTGGGGCGGGAAGCCAAGCTATGTCCCATGACTCCGTGCTCCCTTGGGTGAACATCCTTGGCCACTTGACACCTCTCACATTGCTGACACCAACGGGCTACATCAGAGGACATAGCAGGCCAGTAGCATCGAGACCGGAGAAGCGCCAGTGTTCGCTCTCCCCCTGGTGACCATGCTCTTGGTGCACTTGGGTCAGGACTAGGGATGTCCCGATCCAGCTTTTTGCACTTCCGATCCGATACCGATATTGTAGCTTTTAGCATCGGCCGACACCGGCCGATCCAAGCATGTATTAAAGATGAAAGATATTTACTTATTTTGTTGTACTACTCATGTTGAAAAGGGTTTTACTCTTAAGAACAACTAGCCAACTTAATTAGGTTAGTTTGAGTAATCCACAATAGTTGGTAATGAGAAGCTGACCTGTTTATTCAGGGTTAAATAAACACAAAATAGACAAAATAATAAATAGTCAAATTACCACACACACACTGAATTGGCATCAGTGCTCTGTTCTTGAACAACAAGAGTGTAAACAATATTGTAAACAATATAACATTATATATAAAAGCAACACACACAAAACCTGAGTAGAAAATAGTCAAATTACCACACACACAGTGTGCGCTAGGTGTGCTGAACAACGCGGACCGGATTTGGGGGGAAAAGCTGAAAAAAACTGGAATGGATTACCTACATTGGTGCGCTGTCCGAAAACACGGACCGGAGTTTTGAAAACAAACTGGATCGGGAGTCCGGATCGGGATTTTTCCCGTGCAGGCCGATCCGATATTGATATGCATTTTTTTGCTAATATCGGCGGCCGATCCGATCCAAATATCGGATCGGGACATCCCTAGTCAGGACCTCGTCTCTCAGTACATTGGGTAACAACATCTGGTACATGGCTTCAGCACCATCAGGTCGAAACACTTTTCGGTACAGGACATCATCCCTCTCAAGCAGGCGATCCCACTGCCGCAGCAACACTAGCGTAGCTTGGGAGAGCTGTGCCCGCTCCTCACGACTAGGACGCTGCTTCCTCCTCCAAAACACCAACAGTTCCTGTATCACAGGGTCAGTCTGTTGAGCAAGACGAAGTTCAGGCGGAGTAAGCTGTGGCATGGCTGTGATGGTAGCTTGGGTGGCCTCTGCCTTTCCCAAACCCAACGCTTGCTGCAAAGCCTTTGGTATGGCTGTACCTGGAAGCATCGCCGCTACATCCTGGGGACCAGATGGGTGCTGACAAGAGAGCGCATCGGCATTGGTGTTGCTCTTCCCTGATCGATACTTGATCTCAAAATCGAAAGAGGCTAGCTGGGCTGCCCACCTCTGCTCAGTAGCAGCCAGCTAAGCAGAAGACAAATGACTGAGGGGGTTGTTATCAGTATACACAACACACCTATTTCCCAACAAATACTCTCTTAACTTCCGTCATGGCCCACTTAAGGGCCAAGAACTCGAGTTTCATAGAGCTATACTAGTGGCTACTACTCTGCCTCCAACGAAGGCGGTCGCATCTCTCTCTGCTCGCTCCCGGCCCTTATCTCTCCCCTGCTCTTTGTCTCTGTCTCTGTCTCTGTCCTGTGCTGCCTCTTCTCTGCATTTCTACCCGAAACCTAAATTATGGATCTGATCGGCTGGTCTCTCAACGCTATTGATCAAATTTTCTCGACGAGAAAACAGGGCCAAGGAGAGCCCGCCTGCCCTGACGGAATGTTCGCAGCGGGATACATGATGGACTCCTGGAAAGAGTGGAGGCCCTTGTGTCTCGCCATACTTTCCGTCGAGGATGTTGAAGACGTCTACATAATTGGGATGATGATAACAGGATTCCTTCTGTTCGGAGGTTGCAGGTTCCTGTTCTATCGCAAAGCTAGTTAGGCGATGGCAGCATATTCGGCTATTGAGAAGCTGCCCGTCATTGTTGGATTGTGCCGGGCGGCCGACACACACTCATGCGTTGGGCGAACAAAATCGCAAATTGGACACACAGAGTCATGCGTTGTGCAAATTGGATACCGTTCTGGTGAAGTTGGACCGGGCTTAAACGGGCCACGAATTTCGGCTAATTTGGCTTTTTGGATTCTGGAGATGGAATACTACAGAGAGTATCAGAGAGACTTTAAGGTTGGCGAAAAATTGCAGAGTCGGCCTGACCCAAAGCAATCGCTATCTTTATTCGGCTCCCCCACTTCGGCCTTGGAAGGCTGATATCTCTCCACTCCCCTGGTTGTTATGCAGACAGATGCCCTGCCACCCTTCCCCCCATCCTCCACCTCCCGTGAACTTTGTCTCCGACGGCCGTGTCCTCGTCACCAGCATCAGACGGGAGAGACACTGTTGAGTCTGGGTGGAGATGGAGTCCTTGAGCTCACACACACATGCACACAAGACAGATTACACACACACCCCCTGGACTCACCGCCTACTGGACTCCCTCCCCCTCCCCTTCCCTCGTTGCAGTACAGTATGCCGTGAGTGATGTGATGCGCTTGTTGGCTGCGTCCGCCTCCCGGTGTCTGAGTTGTGACACCTCCCCTTCCCAACTCCCTTCCCCCCTCCCATATGTGTTTGTGATGTTTTTGATGTGATGCTTATGTGTTTTTTTGCTAATCCCTACACTGTGCCCCCCTTAAAGGAGCATAGTTTGGTTTATTGACAATTTTTTTTTTCTTATCTGACGCGGGCCGCATGTTTCTTGTTTAACAAGCGCCTGACAGTCTCTCCGTCCTGTCTCCCCACACTGTCTTTTATGTTTCTTGGACGGAATGTAACTGGTAATTTCGTTTCTCTGTTACATGTGCAATGACAATAAAGTTCTATCTATAGTTCGCCATGATCCTCTCTGTAGGTCGCAGGCCCCTGCTAGCATAGGCTATCAGCCTCACCTTGCCCGCCTGAGTCTGAGAGAGGACTGCGCCCAAGCCACCATAGCTTGCATCGACCTCCAGAATGAATGGAAGGGTGAAGTCTGCATAAGCCAACACCGGCGCAGTGGTGAGCTTCGCTTTCAGTGTTTCAAAGTTCTTGTTACTCTTGTTAAAATCCTGATCAGGCTTCTTGGTGCCACCACACTCAGCCACAGCCCTATGCAGAGGAGCTGCCAGCTTGGCGAATCCCTCCACAAACCGCCGGTAATAACTGGCGAAACCAAGAAAAGAACGAAGCTCCGTGGCAGTAGTGGGAAACGGCCAATTAGCAACCACTTCAATCTTGCCCAGATCTGTGGAGACACCATCAGCCGATATCACATGGCCCAAGTAGTGCATCTCTTTGCGAAAGAACGAGCACTTACTGAGGTTGGCTTTGAGGCCCTCGCATTGAAGCCACTCCAGCACCACTTTGAGTCGCTCCAGATGCTGTTCAACAGTGGAGGAGAACACAACAATATCATCAAGATATAACAATAAAGACTGACACTGCCGGTTACCAAAGATGCGTTGCATCTACCTTTGGAAGGTGCTGGGCGCATTACAGAGCCCAAAAGGCATTCTGTTCCACTCAAATAAACCGAAAGGTGTACAAAACGCGGTCTTTGGCCGGTCGGTCTCACTAACTGGCACCTGGTGATAGCCACTGGTCAAGTCCAGGGTTGAAAACCAGCAAGCACCGGACAATGCGTCCAAAGACTCTTCTATGCGTGGTAGAGGGAAGGCGTCTCTGCGGGTCGTACGATTGAGCTGCCGGTAATCAACGCACATGCGTAGTTTGCCACCCTTTTTCCGTACCAACACAATCGGGGACGCGTAGGGGCTGCTACTCTCACGAATTACTTGAGATGAGAGCAGCTGGTTGATGTCCTCCTTCACCACCTCATACTCTAAGGGTGGAATGCGCCTATAGCGCTGCGCCACTGGAGTATCATCAATCAAAGGAATATCGTGGGAGATGAGGTTAGTACAACCCAGATCGGTGTCATTGGTGGAGAATACCGAAGCGTAATGTCCAAGTAGTGACCTCACCTGACCCTGTTCACCAACCGACAATGGCGACACATCCACATCGTCCACCTGCTGTTGCACACTGGGTGAAGCTGTCTGGGAAAACAGTGGCCACATCTGATGGCACCTCGGTGACTCCTGCAGGAAGGCTGACCACGTTCACGAAATCCAGTGTGCCAACAACAGTGCGGGGTACAACATAACATTGTTGCAGCCAACATTAATAACAGGTATATAGGCTATACCCCTCATAACATGAACTAAAGAAGGGGAAGCCAGCAACCCCGCAGGCAAACCAGCATCCAAAGGCTCAAAAAGTACCGTATAACCTGAGTACTGCTCAGAACATGTGGCGGCCACCATTCTCATCACACCACCCGGAATCTGCCAGCTCCTCTTACCCCTGACCTTCACCGTCCCTGGAGTGTCTGAGGGACTTAGGCCACTTGCATGATGACACTGTTGCAGTGCCTGCACAACTGGCTTGGGGGCTTCAGAGATGCAGACCTGGGAGAACAACGCTACACCATGTTGGCCAAAAAGGTCCTGGTAGCACTTACGAATCACGTTCATCCCCAGGATACCAGGCACTCGAGAGGGCATACCACCAGGCAGGTCCCTCACCAAAAAAAACACTGCATTGCGGCATCAGTTTGCCACAAAGTTTCACGTCAAGTTCCAAATACCCAAGTTAAGGAATAGTTAGACCGTTGGCAGCTCTGAGCTCCAACCAATGACAAGAACGGAGGCGCTCCTGGCCCCAAGGCTCAAGATGTTGGCGAAAGAAGCTCTCAGAAATGGTAGACACCATGGAGCCGGTGTCCACCAGACAAGGGACCTTCACGCCACCCATGTCGACATCCAAATGAGGGCAAGACGAAATCAATCCAGACGCATCCATGTTATGTGAAACAGCTTGAGAGCCAGTGGCGGCCCCACCCAAACTGTGGCTCTGCAGTTCGATGGGCACTAGTTTTCCGACATAGAATGAGGGCGAGATTGTCGACCAGCATTCAAGAGGGGTCGTGAGGGAAAATGTGAACGAGAGGCAACGCGCTCGCCATTACTCATTCGCAAAGTGTCCCGGCTCGTTACAACGCCTGCATATTAGAGGCCCAGGCCGTGGTGGACGACGGTACTGGTTGGAGTTTTGTAGCTGAGCAATGCTTCCCACAAGCTGATCAAGCTGCTCTTGTTGACGCTTCAACATCTCTCTCATCTCGCTCATCTCAGACACCGCGGTAGGTGGGACAATAGCCTGGGGGCTATTGTCAGGCGGCAGTAGGCACGAGGTGCCAGCCGGAGTAAAGCAGGTGAGGTAAACAACAGCGGCGTGCAGCAGCAGTGAAGCAGAGTAGCGTGGAGAGACAGTATCAGCAAGCAAAGCACTAAACAAAGCAGCAGCGGGAGGGAGGACTCCGGCCGTCATCGGCGTTTACAAGAACTACACAGCGCACACGAAAACCCAGAAGCAGAACTATTTGTTAATAGTCACCCTGTCGGACCAGACCCCCTTTGTCCCGGAAGTGACGCGCCAGTGACAGGAGCGCAAAAAAAAGAGGCATGTGGAGGATGGCTGCTTTTATACCGCCCACATCATGATTGTATTGTATGCTTGAAGGTTTGCTGTTCATGCACTATCCATCAATGCGCGCTATTGATGGGACGTTAAACAGACAGGGACAGTGGTCAAACTGTCACATCACCTACCTCCAGGAACTGCAAGTTCAGGAAGGCGGGACAGGTAATCGGCAAGCAAGTTCGTTTTTCCAGCTCTGTGAGTAATGTTGAAGCAATATGGCTGTATTGTCAAGTAACATCTGGTGACACGGGAGTTCTTATCCCTCATGGAGTTGATCCAGCTCAATGCCCGGTGGTCCGTTTCCAAATCAATGGTCCGTCCAAGAAGATAATACCGAAGGCTGTCCAATGCCCACTTGATGGCAATACTTTCCTTTTCAATGGCAGAGTACCTAGTTTCTCTGGGATGCAGTTTAAGGCTCAAATAGAGAAGAGGGCATTCCTCACCCTCCTTTCCTTGTGCTAGGGCGGCTCTAAGGCTCACACCAGAGGCATCGACTTGAACCAGGAATCTTTGGTTAAAGTCAGGACTTTGCAAGACCGGGGAAGAGCACAAGATGGCTTTGAGATTAGAGAAGGCAGTTTCACATCTCTGACCATTTCAACAGGTTAGGGGATGCTTTTGTAGTCAGATCTACCGTGATGGTAGAGAAATGTGGCACAAATCTCCTGTACCACCCAGAAAGCCCCAAGAATGATCGGACTTGCTTCTTTGTCCGTGGTCTAGGACTGTCTCGGATTGCCTTCACCTTGTCCACCTGAGGACGTAATTGGCCATTGCCAAGATGGTAGCCCAGATAACAAACCTCAGTTTTGGCCCACCCACATTTCTGGGTGTTAAGTGTGAGACCAGCGGAAGTGATCCGGAGCAAGATCTGACGCAGGTGAATAAGATGGTCTTCCCAGGAAGTACTAAAGACCACCACGTCATCAAGATACGCAGCGGAAAATTGGGCACATCCCTGCAGAGCTTGATCCATAAGCCGCTGAAAAGTGGCAGGGGCTCCATGGAGTCCGAACGGCATGACTGTGTAATGATAGAGACCCTTTGGGCCACGGAAGGCAGTGTACTCCCTTGATTCCCTCTCCAAAAGCACTTGCCAATATCCTTTACACAGGTCAAGGGTGGTAATGAACACAGCTTTGCCAAGTTTCTCAAGGAATTCATAAATTTGTGGCATAGGATAAACATCGAATTTAGAAACTGCATTCACTTTGCGTAGGTCATTACAGAATCGTACAATCCCATTGTTCTTTGGAACAAGAACAATGGGATTACACCACTCACTGTCTGAGGGTTCGATCACTCCTAGATCCAGCATGGTTTGTATCTCATTGTTGAGGGGTTCCGTTATCTGCTTAGGTACCCTGTATGGGCGTTGACAGATAGGGGTAGGGTTCTTTAACTGAATGACATGCTCAATTAGTGGAGTTTTCCCGGGCTTTCCACTGAAAAGGTCTTGTAACTCCTCACACACCTGCAAGAGTTCAAGGGCTTCTTGTGCAGGCAACCTGACTCACGTCAGGTTGCTGTGAGGTAGTAAGCATGGCTAAATCTATAACCTCTTCGGCATCCTCCATTTCCACTTCCCGTGCCAGCATCACCTTTTCCACTCGTAACTCCTTGTTCCGAGCAAGTCCTCGACTGACCTGGACGACAGTTCCTTCCACAGATCCTTTCCTCTCCTTCCATTCCTTTAGAGGGTTGATGTGGTAGACCTGGGATGCCTTTCCTTTGTCCGGATGAGAGATCTCATAAGTGACAGGTTCAACTTGTCTGGCAACGGAGTAAGGACCTTGCCATTGGGCTAGCAACTTATTGCTGGAGGTTGGAAGCAAGAGCATGACCTTTTGACCTGGCTGTAGCACCCTGTGTCGTGCTTTTTGGTCATACCAGGTCTTCTGCTTCAGCTGGGCCTTTCCAAGATTTAGTTTTGCCTCAGCTCTGTATTTTTCTAGACGGTCTCGCATCTTCAGCACATAAGAAAGCACACCCGGTGGTGCAGGTGGTTTGGACTCCCAGGATTTCTTCAAGAGATCCAAAGGACCTTGAACAGGGGACCCATACAGAAGTTCAAAGGGCGAGAAGCTGGTAGGCTTGAGGTACCTCTCGATAAGCAAAGAGAACAAAGAGAAGCCATTTATCCCAGTCTCCACCGGGGTCGTCTACGAACTTGCGTAGCATGGTTTCTGTGTTTGGTTGAATCTTTTCAGCAAACCATCAGTTTGTGGATGATAGGGGGTGGTGCGAATGCCAGTAATGCCAAGTTGTTTGTGAAGCTGCTTCATAAGCTTGGAAGTGAAGCTTGTGCCTTGGTCCGTAATTATCTCATCTGGAATTCCAACTTGTGAGAAGAACTGGACAAGCGAACTGATGATTTTGGGTGTCTTGATACTCCTCAGTGGGAAGGCCTCTGGAAACCTGGTTGCGTAGTCACAGAGGACAAGGATATATTCATGGCCTGCACTGCTCTTGTCCAGTGGTCCGATGATATCCATTGCAATCCTCCAGAAAGGAACATCAATGAGAGGAAGAGGTAGTAGTGGAGCTCTCTCAGGTCGTCTCGGAGAAGTCTTCTGGCACTGCGGACAAGTTTGACAGTACTCAATGACATCTTTGACCATTAAAGGCCAAGAGAATCGAGCTTTGACTAGAGCCAGAGTCCTGTCTTGCCCAAGATGACCAGCCCAGGGTATGGAATGAGCCAGATGGAATGCAAGAGGCCGAATACAATTTGGAACAACCAAGCGATTCTCTGGCTGACCTGCTGTATACAGGACTCCATCCTCCAGGAGGTACCTCTCACTCTGGTCCGGCTGCAAGGTGACGTTAGCATCTTTCATCATCGCCAGTAGGGGTGCCAGTGAGGCATCAGCTCTTTGTAGCTCTCTGATGTCTTCAGGTACCTGCCACTTTTCATCAGGTTTTAAGTTAGAAAGATTGCCTAACAGTGGAGTACCTTGGATCTTCTCCAGGCGGCGTTGGCGTTTGCTTTTCAGGGGTCCCTTCTGTCCCCCCTCGCATAAAGAAGGGTCCAAGTCAGGAAGAGGCTCCAGCCCTGGCTTGGCTGTCTGGGAACAGGTAAGTACTGGATAAGCCTCTTCAATGGCTGGGGTTGAATTGGACTAGTAGCAGATGAGGTCCTTCACTGGACCCGGTCTCGAGAATCCTTTCTTCTCCCCAAAGGTGCCCGGAACACTCACGGGACCACCGGCCCTGTGCTCACCTCCTTTGTGAGACACGTCAGCTGCCCCTTGGGCTGCAACTCAGGTCTTCTGTTGCGTTGGCATTCTGAGACCTTTGCGAGCATTCAAGTACTGGCCTGCAAGCTTAGCCGCAGTAAGTCCATCTTCTGGCTCGTGTTCCTTGACCCAGTTCTTCATTTCGTTGGGAAGCATGCACAGCATTTGCTCAAGAATGACAAGCTTGGCGATGTTTTCTTTGGACCGCTGCTCTGGCTTTATCCATCTTCTGTAGAGTCCTTTGAGTCTGTTTTAAGTATCCTTGGGAGAATCACAAGGGGGAATGTAGGTTGACCGGAACCGAAGTCTGCATGTCTCAGGAGGGATGTCAAATTTTGAAAGGAGTGCTTCTTCAAGGCTAGCGTAGACGTTGGAGTCGTCTTCCTCCATCGCAGAGTAGGCATCCAGGGCTTTACCCGTCAAGAGAGGAATGAGCCGACAAGCCCATTCAGACGGAGGCCATCCCCAGGTGCGAGCGATCCGCTCAAAGCGCACAAGAAAGTTCTCAATGTCCTCTCCCACATGGAAAGGAAGCATCTTTGGACCTGGACGCAGAGGTGTGTTGGAAGAATCTCTGGACGGAGACGGAGGAGGATTTGGTGTTGAAGCTTGAGATCTGGGAGTGGCTGTGTGCGTCTGCACACGAAGAATACCATCAGAAGGAAGGTTAAGAGGAGGGTTAGCATTTTGGCTAATAGGTGAGGTGGTTATGTTAGGCACTGTAATGGCAGTTTTTAACTGCTGAATTTCATGGACCAATACACCCTCCCTACTTTGCTGGCCAATCAAAAAGTTTTTGAACATGTCAACCAGTGTAGGTTCACCTGGCATTGTTGTAGGCCTCGGTGGCTCAGCAGACCACCTAGCCTCTCTAGACCCCTTTTTGTCCCGCTTAGGCCTAGCCCCCAAGTTCTCATAGCCTTGAACATCTTCTTCAGACTCCTCGGTGTTCCAAAGTGATCCAAATCCTTCACGATCCTCAACAATGGCCGCCTCCCCTTCCAGCTCCATCGCCATGGCCCTCGGATTGGCCACCTCTTCAGCCTCCTCTGTACTTGCTAGCACTGACACTTGGGATCGTAACCCACTTCTCGCTCTGCCTCTGCCAGGCTTGTTAAAACCTCTGCGGCCTGCCATCCCACCACTGCCACCAATTGTCACACCCCGCCTCGGGTGAAGGTAATGTAACCTTAATACACCAGACTTTCAAACCCAAAGGATGGCAAGGCACACAGTTGCAAATAGGTTTTTAACAACATTTATTCCCCCAAAGTGTCAGATAAGTGCCAAACATACAGAGGCGGCCAACCCCCAAATATCTGAAAATAGTAAAATAAAAACATATTCAAAACCATTTCCAAAAACAAATAATTCAATCAATTCAAATAATCAAATATTCTCTATAATAAATCAAGCATATTCAAAATCAAATACCGGTACTTCAAATAATCAATGTCAATAAATCACATAATCCGTTAGCAAAATAAATGCAAATTAAACTCAATCACTGATTGCATTTGACCATGTTTTACAACATAATGTAATAATCACCTCAGTAGATATTTAGCATCTCGTGGAGAGCTGAGCACCCTGCTCAACACAAACAACGTCTTCTGGCACCAGCATACAGCAGACTGTCAGGACAGCAGCTCACCCCTTTTATACCCCATGGCCCCTCCCACTAGACAGGCTCAATCAACAGGGGGATTATAATACTGTGGCATTTTGCAAATCAACCATGAATAAACTCATCAAATATACAGCATGCATGTTAAAGTTCATTTAATCTTTTAGATCAGTGATTTTCACTAGTGCATTTAGGCTTGTCGCTCATTAATGTCCAATGTCAATGTTCAGTGTCTTCCTTTGACACAAGGAAAAATGGTTTGGCCCAAATTGGGCCAATCAGTGGCAGCAGGTGTTTCCTGACACCATATTTAAAGCCCTCAGCCCCATCCTGACTCTTTTAGATGTTGGCAAAAAAGGCACTGAAACAGGATATACAGCTGGGTGTTCCATTAAGTAAATCTGAAGTTAAAACAATAATTAAATCAGAAATCAACAAGGTGTGGCAAGAACAATGGGATGGGGAAAATAAGGGTCGGTTCCTGCATAGAATCCAGACGCAGGTGGTAACAAGGAGACAGGGCTACTGGAACCGAAGATGTGAGGTTATCATCACAAGACTACGCATAGGGCAGACATGTCTTAACCACAGTATGAACATCAAAGGCAAACATGAAACAGGGGTCTGCCTAAAATGTAATGGAAGAGAAACAGTGGAGCATGTTATACTACAATGTGAAGCGTACTATTTGGAGAGAAGGGAGCTGTTGAAAAATGTTAAAGCTTTGGGTCAAACAAGCTTAACCTTAGAGGGTTTACTCTCCTTTTCCACACTGAGAACACCACTGGAAACATGTAATGACTTATCTAAAAGCCACAGGTTTATTTGACGGATTATAATTTAATCTGTTTTCTATTTATATGATTTTGTTTATTTACTTTTGTTCTTTTGCATAGTTTATAACGTATAACCTCCATCGAAGCTCTAAAACAAACAGTAGGTGGCGGTAATGCACCATATTGGTTTGCCAACCGCCAAATAAACTCGAAAGAAGAAGAAGACTCTTTTAGGATTGTTTGTGAGTGTTTATTGCTTGAATAAAGAGCTTGTATGTATATTGGATGCTTGAAGGTTTGCTGTTCATGCACTATCCATCAATGCGCGCTATTGATGGGCAGTTAAACAGACAGGGACATTGGTCAAACTGTCACAGTTGTAGTTTAGCTATGTTTATTTTCAGTTACAATTGTTTTAAGAAAAGACTCAAAACCAAAAGTGATGCCATTTAAAATGCATCATGCTCGGAATCATTCACCCTTTCCACAATATCAAACAGAACGGTCAGAGTTACAAACTAGTAAAAGAACGAGAACATTATTTCAAACATCCTGATCTATAGGCATGGTGCCTAGCAAGGAATGTCGCATAGCAGCACCAACGTGAACTTGACACTTGTCGTGGCGTTTGGTTGCCCTATCAAGATTTTTCACATCAGTGAAACCATGAACAGCCCACGTTGGAGATTTGCTATTATTCATTAGCAAACAGGGCCAGCAATACAGTCGATTGCTAGTAATGCTACCAGTAAGCCATGAGTACCTAGCAAACCATGTAGCACCCACAACACAGACGTTGCCATTGCTTTTGGTGATCTCGATTTTGCGAAGTGGTCTACCTTTGTCTTTGGTCGCTAACTTAGCACTGTAACTCAATGAATAGAATTATTTGAAATTTAACATGAACAATGTACTCTGTTTCCATTGTACACTTTATTCGCAAATGTTAGAATCTCATTATCTTCCACCAGATGATTTCACCTGCTTTGCGTCTCAGGCTGAGCGGCATTGCAGGCAGAGCGGTGCCGTGTTTCAATATCCGTACTTCCATGAGTATACTTAAAGGAAGAATACTATCCGCCCTGTCTACTACGTACATTTTTCAGATGTGAGTGCTGTTCCAAATCAAGTACTCCGTGGTGCACTAACCGGAAATGACGATCACGACTGCCGCCGTGGCTCCTCCCCCGCAATAAACATCCCGCTTTGAACGGTGAACTCTTTACGCCTAGCAGCTATAAAAAGCTATAAAAACTACAAAATGACTCTTAATGCAGGCTATGTGGAAAATGCGCCGACTTTGGCTCAGCCTGGCTCCGCCTCTTCCGCTACGTAGCTAAGATGGCTGCCGTTGAGTACGGGGAGTGTCCTTCGATCCACACTTCACGATTAGCCCGTTTTGAGTACGGCATCCGGGTCCTTGAAGTATACTTCTTTTCGCCGGATCTGAATTGGAACGTACTGCGTACTCAAATTTTGGCTAGTAAGTACGGACAGTACGGGTATTGGAACACGGCACGGGTTTGTTATTGTTGGGAAAAACGGTCTGTCTAGTTACTGGACCAGATGAAATGAGACGGAGAGGTAATAAAGTCTGTCGGCACGAGGACCTTGGATTTATTAAGTAAAGTGGCAACGGTTATACAGAGTCATAAAGCGTGAGAGATCGAATATGTCTAAGTCCCTAATCAGCGCTGATGGTTCGTCCAGAGCTTCGCCTCCGTGGAAGGTCTGCTTCAGAAGAAGGGGGAGAAGTGTCTGTGTGATACAGTTTTATGCTGTATCTTCCTCTTGGTGAGGTGTGTGCGTTTGAGACGTATGTGGTTCTGTGTGTCTTTGCGTGACCTTGGCTCTCAGGCCCTAGTGTATCTCCTCGTGTTCTTCCTGATGGGGGAGCGCCTCAAAGAGTCTCCTGATTGTGGCCCTCCCGTTCTGAGGATGAAACAGTGCATTGTCTGAGTGTTTACCATTTGCCTGGCGGAGAAATGGGGCCTTAGCTCTGGCCTCGACCTGACTATGTTATCATGTGTGTGTTATGTGTTTAAAAGTTGAATGTGACTGCCATGTGTTGTGCTCATCAGGCGTTAAGAGTTGACTATTGTAAGGTGACTGCCATGTGATGTGCTGATCAGGCTGGGGTAGGAGTTAGCTATATTTATAATGTACATGTGATGTGCTCAGCAGGTTATTTTGCCCAACATATCCCCCTCAAGTCGTCGCAAGACGACTTTTACTCATTTGGGATACGAGGGATAGGACTCCAGCGCGGGACTATCATTATAACACTTTTAGAAGTAACAGAAAGAAGGCAAAACAATCATAAAAACAAACAACCATGAGTATGGGACTAAAATAAGTCGCTGGACCGGGTGTATGGGGAAACCACGTGGGAGAAACGCCACCCATGCTTCAGACATGGGTATGCCATACACACCCCACCTAGGGGGTGGCATCCACCCCGGCCTTACATCGCGAACAGACGATACCAAGTAAAGTGGCAGCAGGTACCACACAAAAAACAAACATACCACAAGCATACAATAATACAAAAAACAAATAACAACAACCAACAACAAAACTAACACCAAACCCTAATAATAACAACGAAATACAACAATAAAACAAACAGTAAACAATAAACAAAAATGCAACAATCACACAAATACCACACAATAACAATCACAGGAAAGAAATGCAACCTATAAAACGTGTCCCTAAATAATAGTAATAATAATAGAAAGATATGAGGTAGATAACGAATGGCAATCCCCCTCAAGCCATCCCTAGATGACCACACACTAAGGATGTGAGGAGGAGTTAGCTGGTCGTGTAACAATAAGCAATCACACGCATGGGGTATCCAGGGTAGGCACGGGGCACGGGAACAACTGAAACCACGGAATAGCCCTGAGCGTCATCACGGGCAGGTGGACGCAAGGCGCCACCTGAGCATTAGACCCTTTTATTCAACTGCGCTCAGGACCTCATCTGATAAACGGGCAATCAAGGCCCCTGAAATCTCGCCCGTGTGTATCCCCGAGCTCCATCTAGTGGGACAGCGATATAAACAACAACATTTACGTTCCCGGCGTCGGTTGCGTAGACGCGGGCATAGATATGGGAGCGGCTAAAAACAGTGAAGCGTACAGAAGCGAATACAGCCAGGGGCGCCCTCAAGCCTTAAGGGAACGGGCCGCAGCCCCTGGTGCCGGAACGCAGATCCCTGGTCCGGGCGACGTGGGTGCATCAGGTGGGAGGGGGGTGGTGCCGTTGGCGGGGACGGGAATGCGGGAATGGGGCAGCCCACCTGGAGAGGTTACTAGCACGTCACAGGCGGGGGGGGGGGGGAAAGGGGGTGTCGTGGTGGGGTTTCAGCATACGGTGGTGGAAACAGGACGCCGGGGCCGTGCACCTGGAGAGGCCACTAGCACTCACGGGTAGATGTCCGGCTCGGCGAAGACACAGTCGAGCTCGTACTCAAAGTCAGGGGTTGCAGGGCGAGGGAGGCCATACTCACAGTCAAATTTTTCAGGCACCATCTGGTCGTCCAGGGGAAGCTCGTCCAGGCAATCCAGAAGGGGCATGAGGGGGGCTGCTTCGGAGTAGGGAGGGGGCTGTTGTTTCTCCTTTTCGAGGGCCGTGGTGATGAGGCGTGAGCAGAGGGTGCGGGCACAGGGGATGCAGCAACACCCGCAGCAGACCACAATCCCGACGAAGCAGGCCAGGGATGTCAGGACGGCCATGAGAAGGCCCTTCCACTTGCCGAACATGTCGGTCATCCATTTCTCCATGGGGTTGTCGATCCCAGAGTCCTCTGCCATCTGGACGGAAAGAGCTCGAAGGCCGGCCAGGGCCCTTGTCACTGACCCGTCAGGGGCCGTGTTGTTGGGAATGAAGGTGCAGCACTGAGCCCCAAACATCGAACAGACCCCCCCTTTCTCGGCTAACAACATGTCTAGGGCTAGACGGTTTTGATACGCCATTAGAGAGGTGGCGGCCAGTTGTGAGGCCAAGCCTTCTACCGCGTCGCGAGTCAGGTTGGATAGGCGCTGGACGTTGTAGTGAATGTAATTAATGCGATCTACGTTTTTGTTGGGGGTGATTGGAAATTATGGCAGAGATAAGGGGTATGTTCTCGAAACCCGCGGCGATCTGATCTGCTAACTTAAACTGGTTCGGAACGCCCCGGGGAATGCCTATGCTATCCATGTACGTGGGGGTGTTCTTGGTTAGGTCAAAGTGGTCGGTGAGAGCGGAGTCGCGGCGGTGTCGAGAGGTAGTTTCGGTTATCGGGCCCGGGCGAAACCCCGGGTAAAGAGCGTGACGGGCATAAGTAGGCGCACTATAATGCAGGTTCCGGACCATTGTGCCGGGAGTGTAAGTCTAAGGGTGAATTTGTCACAGGACCAGAATAGGTCTTGGCGTCCTAGGCCCGGTTCGGTCATGTTGGGCCAAAGCGTAACGTTCGTGATGGAGTGGCACCACGATGGTGGTACCACCCCAACATTTACCGCTCCGACCCTGGTGATGCAAGAGTGGGTGTACTCCCCAGGGGAGTACACCGGGGGAATCGAGTCGTTAAGGCCGGGTGGAAACAGAGAGCTAAGGAGGCCGCAGCCGGCCGGTTTGGGGGTAACAAACAGAGCTAACATGCAGTGAGAACCGATGGGGTCGCTGGTAAAATCGAACAGTACTGGGGTCGAGATTAGATGGGGGCGAGCTGACGCACAGGCTACGCAGTCGGACAGCCCCTGGAATCGGATCGTAGCAGCAATCCAGCTAAGCCATGCATTATCGTCTGCGTAGCCGGTCGCGAGCGCGATGGAATCGTGGGTGGGGAGTCGCCCCACGGAATTTAAATCAAAAATCGTGACCGGGCCGTCGCGAGTCATTATGGGTCGGACGGGGGTTTTAGGAGTTGTCGTGTTGGCCCTGGAGGCTGGTGCGGTGGGTGTGGTGGGGGCCTTTCTGAAATTTATTTTCAACAAAGCCGCCGTGTCCGTGCCGGACTTGGGATATCCCGAACACGAAGTAGGCAGAGTCAGTATTTACACCGCACGCCCGAGGTCGACCCTAATGTGGGGTTGCCCCATCCTTGGTACGGGTTGCTGGTAATGTTCCTGAGGGTAAGGGTGATTCTGCCGTTGCCTCCCGAGAGGAAGCCCTTCGCCTGTAGTGCGGCCGTCGCGTCAGGCCTGTGGAGAGTCTGAGAGCGGTTAGTCACATAGTACCCCTGGTGCCTCCCTGTCATCCATAGTACTATTTCGCCATCCTCGACACCAGCTCTGGCTGTTGTCCGGGGACATCATTACCCCGTTGCCCTGGACTCCCGCGAAGGAACCCTTGGGAGCATCGCAGATGTATGCATCGTACTTCTCCCAGGCTGCGGGTCCGCCTACGCACGGAACGACGTCGCATAGGAGGAAGGTATAGGCGGCACTGGAACCATAAGTATAGGTTAGGGATAGCCCACCGTATTTGTTGAGGCAGGGGTCGCTGGGGGATTTGGCGGCTTGCAGGGGTGTCTGTCTCCTGCGGCGGTGTGGACTCTGGGTTGGGGGTCCCGATGAGGGTTGTGTCGTCGTAGACGGGGGCTTGATGGTGGGGGACCTCCCCGGGATGGCCGTATGGAAGTCCACTCCCCACAGGATGAAGAAACCCATCATGGCCCCGGTTATTCCTACCATGCCGATGATGCAACGTCTATTGGTCCGGGCCTCCTGTGGCGTCAGTGGTAGTCCTCATGGTGCAGCCGTGCGAGGTCGCGTTGAACGGTAGCCAAGGTGCGGTCATGCGGGTTGTCGGCCTTGCGGGTGGTAGACAGGTGGTGCCAGCGGGCGCCGCTCCTTCCTGAAAGGGAGACAGAGAAGGGGGTGGCCAGACGTACCTCATAGTGGCCTTCCCACCGTGGCTGAAGGCAGTGTCTCTTGTGGACCTTGACCCAGACCCAGTCCCCGGGATTAACGAGGACGGGGTTGGGATCTGCGGGGGTCGGGAGGGAGGTGACCTGTGTGTACAAGGCTCGGGAGGCAAGGAGTCAGGGCCTGTACATATTCTAAGAGGGCTTCATCATAATGGTCTAGTACCGGGCCCCTGGGGGGAGAATGTGGGCTGGGCGTGGGTTCTGTACTTGGCAGGCGTGACAGTCTTTGATCACTTCCTGGATGCTGGCTTTCATTTCGGGGTGCCACCAGTCTCGCCGGATTGTCTCCATTGTCGCGGTGGTGCCCTGGTGGGTGCGGGAGTGGTGTGACCGAGCCATGAGAGAGAGAGCTCGGGAGCTGAGTGCCGGTTTGCCATCTGAGTAGCGGTAGATTTCGGATTCGTCCTGAGTGCATCCTTGTGCGATCCAGCAGCTCTTCTCATAAGGACCGGCGTGTTCTTGCATCTCGCCAAGGTATATCAGGAAGTCGCTCATGCTCCTCGGGTATGGCTCCCCGTCTATCAGGGACGATAGGTTGACCCGGAAGGAGGCCAGGTCCAATGCGCTGGCGCCAGGGGCGCCGATTCGCGTCTGTATCCTTTCTGCTTTCGGCTGGGCTCGCTCTGGTGGTGGTAACCTGGTTTCGGGGGCCTGGGCTTGGCTGTAGCTTGAGGAGGAGGGTGTCCAGTTCTCGGCGCTGGGTGGTTGCTGGTATTGTAACAGGGGTGGTGCGGGCGCCGGCACCGGGGCGGCCATTGTGTACCCAGGGTAATTGGTGGGTTGGTATCCCGGCTGCAGCCATCCAGGTGGCGGGGGCCCTTGACACGCCGGTATCTGATACATTGCGCATGATAGGGGCATTGGTGCTGGTGTTATTGGTGGGGTAGGCGTCGGGGCTGGGGGCGTTGGGGGTGTCGGCAGTGGGGCCGCTACAGGCATCATACTCATGGGTCCCCATGTCGTCCTTGGTCTTTTGTGCAGCTGGGATTTCTCGGCTAGCTCCTTGATCTGCATCCTCATGAGTTGCTTCTTCAATTCCTCGTAATCATCATCCTTTTCAAGTCGTTTGTCTTCCTCGAGTCGGTGGTGGTGATTAAGGTGAGCCACCCATTCCGTCCGGGGCTTGGAGTGCAGTGCCACCACTGTCTTCAGTCTCCTCTGGACCGTGGGTGGCAGTCCCTGTATTATTGCCCGCTGGAATGTCTGTGTCGCCAGTTTGCTACTGTGTGGGGGACAGTCATTATTATCCGTCCACAATCCTTCAGCCCTTTCTATGTACTGAAAGATAGATTCTTCAGGTTTGATGGTCAGGCCGGAGATTCCCACTCTGCCTGCGTCGGCTGGGAAGAGCGCCCTGAGACTCTCCCAGAAGAGGTTTCGGTAAGCTTCGAAGGGGGTGTTGTCAGGTAGGGCCTCAGTCTTGGTCAGTGTCTCCAGTTCAATGATTCGTCCGGCACCATGTGCCCTGCCGATGATGGCTCGTATGTCTCCCAGGGTCAGGAGATCGCCAGACGTCTCAGTTTCAAATCTTCTGATCCAGGCCGAGGCTCCTGCCGTGAGCGTTGGCAAGCGGGCGACCAGGTTGGCCATGTCCCGGTGGCTCCATGGTGTGTATGCTGCTCTTCCCTCCGCATCTATCAATAGAGGTGCCATAAAAGCCTCTTGTATACCTGGCCGGGGGCGGCGGGGCTCGCTCTTATTGGTACGGGGGTCCCTTAAGTGATCTGGGTCAGGGCTGAACTGGGAGGGGGTCATTAATGGGGAAGGTAGGGGTGTATGAGGCGGGGGCTTTTGGCTGGGACTGAACTGGTGTTGTCGATTCTAGGGGACAGAACAATCTCGGCATGGGTAGGTGAGCCCTCTCCGGGGAGGGTGGGGGTGAGTGGCTGTCAGCTGGCCGGGAGGCTGAGAATCGCTCTCTGTCTTCGCTTCTCTGGGGTTCGTCTTGCCAATCCTCTCCGGGGGCTCTTCGTCGCTCGTCCGACATGGTGGGCGTGTTCGCCGCTTCTTCTTACAGCAGCCTGGTATGGGGGTGGTCGGGGTTGTGGACGCCTTTGCACTGAAGGCCGAGTGCGGGGAGGTTTGTCTTTTTAGCTTTATTAGTAACTGGGATAATTCTTCTAACAGGGGGTGATCGAGAGTCGGGGTTGGATTGGTATTGATGCTGTCTATTTGGAGGCGATGTAGTCGGGGAAGGGCAGGGTTGTTGTTGTCCAGCAGTGGGCGCTGTAGTTGGGGAAGGGCAGAGTCGGAGTGGTCCAGCAGGGGGCGCTGTAGTTGAGGAAGGGTAGGGCTGGAGTGGTCCAGCAGTGGGCGCTGTGGTTGAGGAAGGGTAGGGCTGGAGTGGTCCAGTAGGGGGCGGTGTAGTTGAGGAAGGGTAGGGCTGGAGTGGTCCAGCAGGGGGCGCTGTAGTTGAGGAAGGGTAGGGCTGGAGTGGTCCAGTAGGGGGCGGTGTAGTTGAGGAAGGGTAGGGCTGGAGTGTTCCAGCAGGGGGCGGTGTAGTTGGGGAAGGGCAGAGCTGGAGTGGTCCAGATTTGGCGGAGGGGGAGGTGTGGCTTGGGACTGAGTGAGAGAACTCAAAAAATGGCGGCCGTGATGCTATAACTCTGTGTGGCCTGTCTAACACACGAGAGCGGATGAGAGACTAGGGGGTAACCCTTGTGACTCTTGGAGGAGGAGAACGAGAAAAAAGGAGGAAAAAACAGAGGGGGAGGAAGCAAAAAACAACCACAAGGCCTAGAGACGTTATTCAATACATCCAGATATTCCTTATAGACAATAATCGTTATCTGTCCTTATTGATTAATCCGCTTCAACAGACTAAACCATCAACCCACGCGGCAAAGAGATGGTGTTTAGTATCGCAGTTTATCTATGCGACAGGTCCAGCAGTAATTCAATGAAACACAGTAAAAGAGATATCTCTTATCCTTGTCAACTTATTTAGGTCTAGTTTTAACGGGTCCAACAGTAACTTGAAGCAACACAGGTAAAAGGTTATTTATCATTGTCAATTTATCTATTTCCGCAGGTTAAGCCATAGACCGAAGCAATACGTCAGAGAGACATTATTCATTATTATCAATCTATCTATTCTTTCCTTTACCCGTTTTAACGGGCGAAGATAGAGCGGACCACGCATACACTCCACTGATTCACTCACAGATTCTCTCTTTCGCGCAGACGTACACAGACACATATCAACAGACTTCTCATTCTGTGTCCCGCACCCACAATCATCAGACACGGCAAAATAGCGTTGGGCATAACAAAGCAGGCAAGCGTTGCACACATAGCCGGGTTATCATTAATTGATTTATTTCTATATTTAACCGGCTCACACATACGCTCGTTCTCTTTCTTTCTCTCTCTCTGGGCCTCTTACACACACACACACAGCCACTTCGTCAGCTTCTCTCTCTGGGCCTCTTACACACACACACACACACACTAGAAACATCTCTCTCTGGGCCTCTTACACACACACACACACACAGAAACATACACCCACTCTTGCTCTCCTATTCTTCCACCCACGCTGACTCTCGTTCTCGACTCCATACACACGCACTTGCTCTCTGGTCGTGAAGGTGGGGGTGAGAGGTCTCTGCTATCCCTAGTCTGCGTCAGTTCAGGTGTCTGTCCGTCAGTCCCCGCATATGCAATGAATATATGGTCAAGAGATCGCTGTGCTTCTTCAGGCACCTCAGATTCACTTATCAAGGGCGGCGAGCCTTAGGCCTCGAGGGTGTTCTTTCACCACGCAACGAGCCTAGTTTATTTATTTAATACACAAACAAAGAGGGGGATTCTGACCCTCTTGATACACAGGTGGGGCCTTTAACCCTCTTGATACACAGGTGGGGCCTTTAACCCTCTTGATACACAGGTGGGGCCTTTAACCCTCTTGATACACAGGTGGGGCCTTTAACCCTCTTGATACACAGGTGGGGCCTTTAACCCTCTTGATACACAGGTGGGGCCTTTAACCCGCTTGATACACTGGTGGGGCCTCAAACCCTCTTGATACACTGGTGGGGCCTTTAACCCACTTGATACACTGGTGGGGCCTTTAACCCGCTTGATACACTGGTGGGGCCTTTAACCCACTTGATACACTGGTGGGGCCTTTAACCCGCTTGATACACTGGTGGGGCCTTTAACCCGCTTGATACACTGGTGGGGCCTTTAACCCGCTTGATACACTGGTGGGGCCTTTAACCCGCTTGATACACTGGTGGGGCCTTTAACCCGCTTGATACACTGGTGGGGCCTTTAACCCGCTTGATACACAGGTGGGGCCTTTAACCCTCTTGATACACAGGTGGGGCCTTTAACCCTCTTGATACACAGGTGGGGCCTTTAACCCTCTTGATACACAGGTGGGGCCTTTAACCCGCTTGATACACATCCATTACTTGGCCATCGGTATTCTCCATTCACTATGACCGATTCTTATAGGCCCTATGGTCTCGAGGGTATTCTTTCACCATGCAACGAGCCGATATTCGATGTGTCACGCGTTCAGGGTCAATCGGGTTTATGGGGAAATGCTGGGATACAGTCCTATTCGTCCCCACGAGATATCCCGTAGCGAACCGCTCTCACAGTCTCACCTCCTAATGTGATTCCTATATAACTATGCAGAGTTTGGATTTTATCAACAGGTTCTGCCTACCTTTTGTTGTGCGATCGCGAGGTGAGACTGCAGGAATCGGTCCGGTGCTCCGGGGTCCCGAGGCCGTGCCGCTCTCCGTCTCTCGTTTCCCAGTTGCGTGTTCAATTCAGAAAAAATCACGTCGAGGGTCACCAAATTGTTGGGAAAAACGGTCTGTCTAGTTACTGGACCAGATGAAATGAGACGGAGAGGTAATAAAGTCTGTCGGCACGAGGACCTTGGATTTATTAAGTAAAGTGGCAACGGTTATACAGAGTCATAAAGCGTGAGAGATCGAATATGTCTAAGTCCCTAATCAGCGCTGATGGTTCGTCCAGAGCTTCGCCTCCGTGGAAGGTCTGCTTCAGAAGAAGGGGGAGAAGTGTCTGTGTGATACAGTTTTATGCTGTATCTTCCTCTTGGTGAGGTGTGTGCGTTTGAGACGTATGTGGTTCTGTGTGTCTTTGCGTGACCTTGGCTCTCAGGCCCTAGTGTATCTCCTCGTGTTCTTCCTGATGGGGGAGCGCCTCAAAGAGTCTCCTGATTGTGGCCCTCCCGTTCTGAGGATGAAACAGTGCATTGTCTGAGTGTTTACCATTTGCCTGGCGGAGAAATGGGGCCTTAGCTCTGGCCTCGACCTGACTATGTTATCATGTGTGTGTTATGTGTTTAAAAGTTGAATGTGACTGCCATGTGTTGTGCTCATCAGGCGTTAAGAGTTGACTATTGTAAGGTGACTGCCATGTGATGTGCTGATCAGGCTGGGGTAGGAGTTAGCTATATTTATAATGTACATGTGATGTGCTCAGCAGGTTATTTTGCCCAACATTATCGACAGCATTGCCAGATTGGGCAGATTTCCTGCGCAATGATATTTTTTCCAGCCTAACGTGGTTAAAAGTAGCCCAATTGGGTGGGAAATCTGCCCAATCTGGCAACACTGCTTACCAGTCAGGGATCCTGCTTATTGGTTCATAGCGCAGCCCGAATAGATTTTTGCACGAATCAGACGCCTTAAGGTCACACCCACTCAGAGGAGGACTTTCCTCCTCTCTCCCATTGAAACCCATGTTATTCACCGGCCGCCAGTACGTTCGGGGAAATGAATGGGAGTCAACATCCTCCCTGAAATAATTGTCAATAGGCGATAGGGGGTGCTAATGTCCCTTTACCCAGGGAAACGAACATGATATATTCAAAGACAATAATGTAGTCATATTTAAGGGCATTAATTCATTACAGTAGTGTGGGCAATCTACATTTATTATTTTCAACCATGTTAGGGAGGATCCTCCTCCCTCTCCTCAAAGGAGAAGTCTCCACTGAAATATATATATATATATATATATGTATATATATGTATATATATATATATAAAACATTCATAGGTGTTTAAAGTATTTTGTGTATTTTGCGTTACAATCCACTATCCAAGTATTTCACAGATACAAAAGATTACAATATAAACTTGTGGACAATATCTATGGAAATGTTAACAGAAGAGTACAACACACAATGTAAGAGTGACAGATGTACCTGGGGGTCCACTGGGGCCACTCCTCAGGGAGGACCCTTCTGTCCTGCTGTCCAAGTTCAATCTTTCAGAATCATCTAAAAAACTTAAAAAAAAAATTATAAGCTGTATAGGTTCTTTTCAAAAAGGTTTTATAATGCATACTATATAGTGTTTAACAGACACACTATAAGCTAAAGTATAATATTAGTGAAAGTGTCTCTGGGTAGCAAATAAAAATATGCCATACTTTAATGTACTGAAAATACTTACTGAAATGTTTTACAATGCACTTTCAACTTAAAAAATAGAAAAAAAATGTTAATAAGATAACCTCGTACCCAGCTGTACTGTATGTGAGTCTCTATACTGTAAACCTGGAGGTTCACTTAAGTTGCTGCTCTCTGGGGGCTCTGTCACACCAAAATTGTACCGGGGGAGAAAATTGTACCGCCTACGTAATCCGCATTCGAAAATTCCAACTCTGCCTGGCAACTGATGATCGCGTCGAACGTTGCCTGGCAACGCACGATCACATTGAACGATAACGTCTATTATCTAAATTAAATTAACACAATCTAGCTCGACAATGAAACACTTTAAACACTCAGGGCCCTACTTTATCGGTCTGAAACGCAAGTGGGAAAGCGCAAAGCGCAAGTAGCTTTGTGGGCGGTTCTACGGCGCTATCGCTATTTTACAGGCGGATAAATGACAATTCCGCCGCGGCGCAAGTGTCAAAAGGGTTGGTCTGAAGCAGCCTAATTACCCGTAGGTGTGGTTTGGGCGTAACGTGCAATTAACCAATCAGAGCGTTTTCTCGCATCCCCTTTAAGAACGATCGGCGCATGTTCCATGGCGGATTGCTATTATGATGGCGGGTTTGCCAGGCGCACGCAATGAAAGGTTCACCACAGAAGATACCGATGTGCTTGTCAGAGCAGTCAAAGAACGCGAGTTGGCTTTATATGGGGATGGGAGAAACCCACCCAAAATTGCTTCTGTGAAAGCGGCTTGGGAGGAAATCGCCGTAATTGTTTCAGCAGCTGGACAAAATTGGACATCTCACCATTGCCGTAAGCGATACAACGACGTCAGGAGAAGAGGAAAGGCCAAGCTTGCGGCCAACTTGAAAGCACGTCAAAAGACTGGAGGAGGATCTGGCAGTTACCAGGACCTCACGTCAGCAGAGGATATCGCTGCGTCAACACTGACCGCTGAAAGTGTTGAGGGTTTTGGGGGCTTAGAGGTCGGCACTCAACCCGATGCACCAGCTGTCCAACCCCAAGGTACATAAATAAAGTTCACATAAATAGAGATGTCTCGTGAAAATCTTTTTAATCATTTTTGACATTTAATAAATGTAACACAGCCATAAAATAAATCAAAACAATGTCACGTAGCTTCTCAGGAAGAAGACCCTGGCCTCGGGACCAGCGCGCACGGGGCAGCTGAGGGAGCCGCGCGGCGCCCTCAAGCAAGACGCCGTGGCAGCAGCAGCAGCATGAGACCGCAGGACCACCCGTTCCTGCAGCTCCAGCAAACCGGGTTCGACATGCTGGAGCGGGAGCTGGCCGGGATGCGGCGAAACACCAACACCCGTCTGGACCGGGTGGCGATGTTGCTGCGGCCTCTCGGGCGCATCGCCTCCAGTTTGGACCGGATTGCGACAGCAATGGAACGTGCATGGCCCCCAAACGACCCACCTCCTCCCCCTGTTGTGCCCCTTCCTCCCCCTGTTGTGCCCCTTCCTCCCCCTGTTGTGCCCCTTCCTCCCCCTGTTGTGCCCCTTCCTCCCCCTGTTGTGCCCCTTCCTCCCCCTGTTGTGCCCCTTCCTCCCCCCATTCCATCTCCGTCCACCCGCTCCTGCAGGAGCACATCCATCGTCGCCACTCCCGGACCCTCATTTGTTGGATCCCGCCGAGGCAGGCCGCGTAAAAGGCCTTACAGAGGAGGGAGAAAATAAATATTTTTTCCCTCAAATCTTTGCAACTTTTCATTTTTCGTTTTGTATTTTTTTTTTTCATTTACGCCTAACATTTGGACAAGCCGAATAAAAAATGTCTCGAGGACATACTATACTTTCCGATGTTTTGGGCTCACTTTCTCTGACTCACAAGGTTATGAATGCATGGTAATATTTGTACAATGCTAAACAATAGAGCGGAGATGTCATTAGTTTGCTTACCTCACTATATACGATGCAGCTCCTCTGACAGATGAGCTCTCCTCTCCCGTGCTGCTGCTGGGGCATTTGGACGTAATGGCATCGGCACATGCAGTTCAGCATCACGTCTCATTAAGTCCTCTAATCTATCCTCATTAATGTCATCGACACATCCATGATTCATGGCAATGTTGTGTAAAACACAACATGCCACAAAGAATGCTGCGACTTTTTGAGGACCATACTGTAAAGTACCACCTGACCTATCCAAACACCTGAAGCGCATTTTCAGAATCCCGAAAGTACGTTCAATTACACTGCGTGTTTGTGTGTGTTTCCTGTTGAATGCCATTTCGCGCACTGTTGCTGGCATAAGAAATGGGGTCATGAGCCATGTCTTCAACGGCTAGCCGTTGTCCCCCAACAGCCACCCATCCAAGGGAGGATTCCCCTCGAATATGGCAGGAATGGTTGAATTTGCCAATATGAAGGAGTCATGGCTTGAGCCAGGGTAATTGGCAAAGACATGATTTATTCGACAATTAGCATCGGAAATTACTTGGATGTTAATTGAATGAGTTCCCTTCCGGTTTATGTATGTGAGTGCGTTTAGTGATGGGGCACGTAGCTGCACATGGGTGCAGTCTATAGCACCAAGGACGCCAGGGAACCCATACTTGGTCCAAAACTCCTGCTTAGTTCTTTCCTGGCTGTCAGGTGTAACGGGGAATTTGATGTATTCCCCAGCATGTTGGACTAGACCTGACGTAACTGCATGTATAGCCGAACTTACTGCCGATTGTGAAATGCGTCCAATACAACTAAGGGGATGCTGGAACGACCCAGATGCATAGAAATGCAGTGCCGCTGTAATTTTCACTGCAACGGGGAGGGCATAGGGACAGCGTGCATCAGTCCCCAGCTCATCGGCCAGGAGATGACAGATGTCGGTGACAGCCTGACGGGTCAGGCGTAGCTTACGCCTGCATTCCTCCTCACTCAGGGAGAGATAGGTGTGTCTGGGCCGGTAGACCCTCTCCCTTTGGCGTCTGATCCTCTGTCCCAAGACGTATTCCATTCCACTGTGCAATAGAAAAATTATGAGTAACCTCAACTTAACTGGTAAGTTGCAGAGTAAGGTTTTAAATGGACTTACAGAAGGTGATTTCGCAGTCTTCAGAATTGTGGTTCCTGATTCTTGACGGACAACCCACTTTGACAGGTGTCCATTCCTTATATACATGTGTCTCTTGCCACTATTGGTCAACCAGGTTAATTTGATCCGTCATTACGCCTGCTACTATGCGCGTGAATAATTTGGGTAAATGTGTACGCTAGATTTATGCCTATTTATTTTATCTTTATGGACACCTCAATGATTTTCCTTGTGTGGTAATATTTTATTGTCCTTGTAATTATGTATGGTTTGCAAAAATGGGAACTGCTGTCCGTGTAGATGAGAGAAGCAAAGTGTATGCGCGAGGTGCACAAGCAATCCGTATGCATCGCATGCGCATGTAGGCATGCGCCCTTAAAATAGCGTCTGAACAACGCGCCACTGACTTTAAACCAGGTATTTCCTGGTCAGTAGCGCAATGGTTTTCAGAAACGTCAAAATACCGTTTGCGCCAGAACACGCCTCCTCCTTCCGCCGAACCGCCCCTTGGGGCGCAAGATCATTCCCTAATTTACCGGCGAGTGGCGCAGGTTGCAAAAGAGCGCTCTGCGCCAGTTGTAAACTAGCAACGACACATGCGCCAGTGACTAAGTCACTTGCGCCGGATGCAAGATAGGGCCCACAGTTTACTAGCTAAATTTGATTAAACAATTAAATACCACAAAAATATAAACTACGATACACTTTAAACACTCAGTTTACTAACTAAATTCAATACAATACAAATATAAAGTAAAAACATATGTTTCAACGCGGATTACGTAGGCGGTACAATTTTTGCCCCCGATACAATTTTGGTGTGATGGCTCCTCATCCTCGCTCTCTGCCTGTTCTTTCTCCATCCCATCCTCGTTCTGTGCCTGAGCTGACTTCTTTCCACTTGCCCTGTAGAATGACGCTGTGTCTGCCTTCTTCCTCTTCATTATTTTTCTTTTTCTTTAATGATACACCTATCCGAAATGCAGGATATACTGTATATAATGTACCAACCTGATACAATCATAACAAGTCCTGGCAACAATAGCAGTTAACAGCAAATAACTAGATAAATCGAAAATCGATCCGAAGTTACAAAAACAAATAGTGTAGAGAGAGATTATATTAAAACACTGTACAAAGTCTCTAAGACTCGCAAAGTAGTTATCAAATACAGTTTGCTATGTTCTCCTCCGAGGTATCTTCCTTCTAAACTTCGCAAAATGGATACAGTCATGGGTGGGATAGTCAAGAGTTACTAGAAGACAATAACAACATCCATTATGATATCATACCTTGCTGTTTTAGGTTTGTTTCCTCAGCCACAGTTGCCAGTCGAAGTGTCAGGTCTGTAGTAGCTGGCATTCAGGCTTGAGCCGTTAAACTCAAATACAGGATGTGTGGGCGCGGCTAAATGGTGCGTCCGCATTTTCTCAAAATTATTGATGGCTGTGATGTGGTGCTTGGGGTGGCGAATAGGGTGGCCGAGAATTAGATTAATGGGTGTAGGAATCGTGATATGGCATGATTCCTGTTTATGCAGTATGTGAGGCCATCTAGCCTTGGCCAGGAAATGTTCCCCCATGTTAGTGGTATGGCTTAACTCGCCTTGATTGATCCAATTAGGACTAATTTCTTTGCTTATTTATGGGGTGTCTCATTTTGTGTTGGGGGTGAGTGAGGGTAGGTGCTAGCTTGATGTGAGGCCAGTACTAGTAACACTATGCTATGTTATGCTATGCTTTGCTCATGTATACGATGATATGCTAAGAGGCTGAAAGCTCTTTTTGAAACATTCATTTATATTTTGAACACATTGAACTTGAAATAATTTTGTTCATTTATTTTTTGCCTTTTTTGAAGAAAATAAAACTTCCCTCCCTTCATCAAACGGAATTGCCACCCCTCGTGCAGAATGGAACAGAGGCTGTCAAGAGGCGTTCAAGCAGGAGCAGTGCTGGAGGAGTATCCAGATCAGACCTGGGCATTGTACGGCCCGCGGGCCAAATACGGCCCGCGGGATGATTCTGACCGGCCCGCGAAAGATTACATGATAATGAAAAAATAATAATAAAAAAAAAGAAAGAAAACATTTTCTAATTATCTTATGGGAGGACTAAAACCGCATTGCTTTTATTTTGAAGTCCATTTATTCTCACAGTGCACGCAATCATGCACGTCCACTGTGCACGTGAAATGCGAGTGATTGACAACCTGTCTTCCTTCCGTGTCACCCCTGAACTGTTGACCTTCCTTGCAAAAAAAAATGCAAAAATGTCGGCTCAATGTCGGCCAAAAAGAGGAAAGTGGATGCCGAATGCAGAACTTTCTAACAAATATGGACTACTAATTTTTTCTTTACTGAAGTCAAGGGTAAACCTCTGTGTTTGGTTTGTGGGGAGCATGTTGTCGTGTTTAAAGAGTACAATTTGAAACGGCATCACGAGACAAAACATGCCGAAAAATACAAAAACTTGACTGATGCCGAACGAGCGCGGACATCCACGGATTTACTAGCAAAGCTAGAAAAACAACAAGGCTGTTTTACAAAGCTGCATGCAGCCAGAGATGCAGCGACCCGAACCAGCTTTGTGATAGCCCACAAAATCGCCCAGAACAGTAAGCCATTCTCGGAGGGGGAGTTTGTGAAAGAGTGCAAGGTTGAGTCTGCAACACTGCTATGCCCGGAGAAAAAAGAAGTGTTTGAAAACATCCCGCTCTCCCGCCGCATCGTGACGAGAAGGGTGGAGGACATCGCAGAGAATCTGGAGTTTCAGCTGCAAAGTGTAGTGGGAAGCTTCGACTTTTTTTCTTTGGCTTTGGATGAGAGCTGTGACGTCCGTAACACAGCCCAGCTGCTGATATTTCTCCGGGGGATACCGCGCGACTTCAAGCTTACGGAGGAGCTGGCAGCAGTGCGGCCAATGAAAGGAACCACAACGGGGAGTGATCTGTTCACCGATGAGTTGAGTGAACTCAACGCAGAGCAGAAATTGGTGTTTATACATTGTATTATTCATCAGCAAGCATTGTGCAAGTCAGTGCTAAAATTTAGCCATGTGGTTGATGTTGTTGCTCAAGGGCGTAGGAACCGGGGGGGACGGAGGGGACATGTCCCCCCCAATTTTCGAGACAGGCGCATTTGTCCCCCCCAAAAATTATACCGCAAAATATCTTTTTTTTTTTTTATATTTTACTCACTTGCTTTTATTTTGAAAGCGCAACACAGCGTCTTGTCACCTGCCCCATGTATGGCAGCGCGCAGGGTTGTAAGGACTTCAGGCTGGAAACGCCTTCAAATCGCTGTCTAGAAGGCTAAGTTGCCTGCTTTCCATCGGGGACGTAAGCGCCGCGGAACGGCTGCGCCGCGGTCACCGCTGCTGATCGCTGCCAGCCTGCAACTCTAATCGCGTGATCTCGCGATCTCGCGTGAATACGGCTGTCTCGCAAGACAGCGCTAAGCTGCCGCAACCCCTCAACGGCTCAGACTGTTTGAGATGCGGGTGTCTGCAGCTAACGCGACAGGTTAGAGCCGTTAAAATGAAAAGACAGCAGCAGCGCAGTATAAAAGATTTCTTTCTCCTACATATCTAAATTCCATTGGAAGGGCTTCCATGGCTCTAGGTCCCCGGGAGGAGTACACACAGACGTATGACTTAATCTGACAAAATGTGGTCTTTGGTTTAACCGCAAGTGTGATATTTTCATAATTTTTCGGTATTTTGGTTCCACGTGATGAAGACGTAAAAGGAGGACATTGAAGCGTTAAAGTGATGTTAATATTCAACAATAAACCATTTCCTTCCAAATAAAAAATTACCAATATATCTAGTTGAGTAGTATTTCAGGAGGAAATGGCTCACACACTTCCCCCTCCACCAATCCCAACATCTTGTCAACTGAAGAAAGGTGGTGAAGTGACTGAGCTGTCCGGCCCCCTCATTAGTGCCCTTATAGGCCAGGAGCGCCATTATTTATACCCATTCATAAACCTTCAATCATACATGATGAAAAGTGGGTGAGCCTAGAGGTCCAAGTGTATGTGACTGTATGTGTGTGTGTGTGTGTGTGTGTGTGTGTGTGTATGCGTGTGTGTGTGTGTGTGTGTGTGTGTGTGAGAGAATGTATACGTTTTTTTCTTGTTTGGGAGTTTGTGTGTGAGGGTGTGTTTGAGTCTGAGTGTGCGTGTGTGTGTGTGCCTATGTGTGTCGACATGTTTTTGTGTGTGTGTGTCAACATGGTTGTGTGTCTGTGTTTGTGTGTGTGTGTGCGCGCCTATATGTGTCGACAGGTGTGTGTGTGTGTGTGTGTGTGGAGTGGGGGGAGCAGGCACAGGAGCTATGTAGTGCCTATAAGAACAGAATCGATCTAATTGATTCCTCCTCACTCCCTGTAGTCATGAAACTGGACGCTATCAGAGAGGTGGCCCTGGCAAAGGTTCAACCCCTCTTTGCAAACGTCCACATCCTGCAAAATGTCTTACAGGACTTGAACAATAAAACAGTCCAGGCTGTGAGAAAATGGCTAGGGCTGAACTCACACTCTACCCGGGATCTCATCTTCCTCTCACATAAAGAGGGGGGGCTGGGTGTCCCAAACGTGGAATGGGTATACACTGCTACCAGACTGACACACCTCCTCAGCATGCTCAACAATGATGATGCCACTGTCAGAGAGCTTGCCAGAGCTTCCCTCATGCTGGACCTCAGAAATAGCAAGGTCCCTCCTCCCAAAGCAGGCCAGGACAGCTTCTTAGGCTTTGGGAGGAAAAGCAGCGGGAAACTGGACACACAAGCTACAGGCTTTGGAGTTCGGTCGGACTGGCCGGACCTAAATGATCTGTGCAACAGAATGACACAACTCACATACAGCACCACAGGCATCTGATGCAGTGGTCACCGACCCATCTGTAACCGCAGAGACAACTGTATATCACAATGAGGCACAACACCTACTACAGAACACAACAGCAAGGAGATTCCTTCTTAACATCAAACAAACAGAGACCAAACAACACTGGACTGGACTTAGAATGCAGGGAAAGCTAGCATGCCTAGACTTTGCCGACCACTCTGCTTCCATGTACAAAAATGCTGCTGTTGGGGAGGACATCCTCTGTTTCACTGCCATAGGCTGCAGGTGCTACCTACCAAATACAATCTGGCATTATGGTACCCTGCACACCACCATCCACACTGTATAATGCACTCTGGCCATCAACTTGAATCAGTTGCCCATGTTGTGAATGGCTGTACTATGTACAAAGGACTGTATATTGCACGCCATGACCGACTTGTCGATCTGATTTCCAGTAATGTTAAAGAAGTATTTCTAGAAAATGTGACCATGTACAAACATTCAGGCATCATGCCGGAATGGTTTAACAGCTCTATTGATGTGATGTGTAACATCCCAAATACCCCTGATGTTGTGTTTTTAAACAGAGACAGAAGGGAAGTGCTCTTACTTGAGATAGGCTGTGTGTTTGCTCTGTACATGGAAATTGCTTTCAATGATAAAATCGTTAAATACCAGCCCATTCTGGAAATACTAAGGGACCTAGGATACCAATGCAAGCTAATAGTGTTTATTTTTTTAAGCTTGGGGCATGTCCACAACCATGTTTTCAGTGGGTTAAGGCTGGCTGGACCCTCCAGCAGAAAATCGAAACAATTAGCAAAGTTCTGCTCCATATCAGCAGTGATAGGCAGTCTGGCAGTGTGGCGCAGGAGATGTTTTTTGTACCCTTGAATAAAGATCTATCTTATCTCTGAAATATTTGAATCCTGTCTCTTGTAATGTGATTGGTGGATTCAAATAAAGAATTAAATGTGCCTGAGTGTGTGTGTGTGTGTGTGTGTGTGTGTGTGTGTGTGTGTGTGTGTGTGTCTGTGTCTGTGTGTCTGTGCGTGCATGTGTGTGCTTGTGTGTGTGTGTCTGTGCGTGTGCGTGCGTGTGTGTGTGTGTGTATAACACGCTATTTTATGTTGAAATGCGACGTAATCCAGTGTTCACGAAAAGTACACTGTCAACGTATGCTTTTGGCGACTGGGTTGGCTCTCAGATATACGTGTTTGTAACAAGATGATATCATTAAAAGTTACATAAAGTAACAGTTTAATAACACAAACGCAGGAAGCACGTGAGCTGCTAGTTTAGCGAAAGCAACCTGACGTCGTTGAAACATGCGAGCGAGTGTGTGTGTGTGTGTGTGTGTGTGTGTGTGTGTGTGTGTGTGTGTGTGTGTGTGTGTGTGTGTGTGTGTGCTTGCGTGTTTGTATGTAAAGGGACGACAAATCAGAATAGTTATGGCGGTTTAGTCTAGCCGCATCTCGGCCGATTCATACCTCCGGATCTGGGCCCCGTTTCCCGATAACGATGGATCTTCGCTCGTACGATCATTCTCCCGATGGATCTTGCGATCCATCGATAATTTCTTTGGAGCGTTTCCCGAAACTCCTCTTAACGTGAACGCGCATTCGCTGCACTCACGACGTCGTAGGATTGTAACTGTCTACTGACACGGTGCTGAAATGGGCTCCGTAGGAGGGGGAGACGCAGGAATGTCGCAGGAAAATTGTGTTAAAAAGGGTTAAAATATATCCCCATCAAGGACAACAGCAGAGTAGCCTACAAAAAAAATAGACTGCAATTATATGAATGCTAAAGACATTAAAACACAATTGATTAGGCTTAAACCGACATATATCAGTCCTAATCCTGAATGCACTGTGCGTTTCACGGCATTTTCCCCCCTTAAATAATTCCTCTTCACACCTGTGAATAACCCGGGAGACGTCCATGATGAGGAATACAACGAAGCCCACCGTCTGACCCAGTGCATCGTTGAGCGCACGATCGGGAGGTGGAAGTTGCGCTTTAGATGCCTTCACAAGTCAGGCGGAGGGCTCCAGTTTTCGCCGGCCAAGTCATGCGCCGTGATATGTGTGACGGCTATGTTGCACAACATTGCAGCTAAGGCTGGGGTGGCATTGCTTGAACCGGAGGACGCTGAGGACGATGACGACGAGGAAGATCGGTGTGAGGACGGCCTCCCTCATAACTAGGCTACGCGGCTGGTTTTCATGCGCGTCGAAGAGTGATTGAGACTTTTTTTTAACCCCCTCCACCCTCCCACATGTCACTAAACATTCCCGTCAACGTGACCAATCCCCACCATATCCCAGCCTTTTGCCTGCTCCTTTGCTTGTTTTTTATAATTTATTTTATTTATTTATTTATTTATTTATTTTTTATTTATTTATTTTTACATTATTTTATGCTACGTTTTATTTTGGCCATTTTAACATCTTTATTAATAAATTAATGAATAATCCTTATTAATTACCAAACTAAGAACATAAAGGCGCAATGCGTTTTAATAAATAAACGCATCCAATAGACGGAATGTCCGATGGTGTCGCCACTGAGGCTATAGCTGACGATGCTCTTAGCGTCCTACGAGTACCTACGAGCACCCCTGGAGTACTCGTTAGCTACGAGCGTTTTCAAGACGTTCGTTCCCCACGATGCTTTCGGGAAACGCGGTGAAAACTCTACGATGCCCTTTCGACGCACTTCACGATCCACTTAGGCTAACGACGCTTTCGGGAAACGGGGCCCTGGACGAAATTCGTCCGTCCGCCCCAAACGTTGCCTCCGGTACTACCCTTCATACCTCCGCCTGGTTTCAGCGTTGTTATGGATGTTACACAATAAATCCTCATAAATCCGCCGAGGGCAGTGACTGTCGTTTCACAAATTAACGGCTCAAAGCTTAATGTCTACTTTGTGTGTGGAAGCGTCAAAGTATACCTCCTGTTTTTAAGGGTGGCAAAACGATCAATTACTCTGTCACGGATCAGCTTCACTGCTATGTCATTTTCAATTGACAGGACTGCAAGGTTGTGAAGCTTTCTCTGATCCATTGTTTGACGCAGCCAGGAGTGCAGCCGACGCAGTACACTAAAGGACCTTTCACAAGAGAAACTGCTTACAGGCACTGTTAGGGAAACTTGGATTATTTCCCTCAGAGAGGGAAACATGTCTGGGTGTAGGAGGCTGTGCACAGCTAACATATCTTGGGCTGGACATCCAGCTTCTGTTTTGCGTGCAAGATAGTTTTTGGCTACAAGGACCTCCTCTGTTTTCAGATCTATGCTGTAGTGCCTGGCAAGTTCATCCAAGTGGGATACATTCAATAAGTTCTCAGACTTGGGGCTGCATGCCTGGATGCCTTTTAGGAGATCTGCATCTACACTTGAAAATCGTAGTGTAAGCTCACTAACCATCCTGTCCACAGGGCTGTAGGTGAAGGTCTGTGAGCTGCCCAACTCAGTGTGAGAACCCAAGGTTGTCTCAAACACAAAATCCTCCATTCTTTTCTGCTTATGCCTTTTGTTGACTTGTGGTTCTGTGACACTATGTGTTAGGCAGAGAGCCTTAGTTCTTTCATACACTTCTATAGCAAATGCATCTGTGCGTTTATCCTTCAGTGTGTCGCAGAGAGCATCTTTCCCAATTAAAGCTTCTGCCAGGTCTAATGTCTCCTTCTGAAGGGCTTTGTGGAATGACTCAGTTATAGACAGAAGTGATTGAAACATCAGGAGGGCATAGACTGTTGAGAACTTGGAGAGCTTTGCTTTAATGCCAATAGCTAAGGGAGATTTAATGGCAGACAGACACTCAAGAATAGCAGGTAATGTTGCAACAACTGCATTGAACGAATGCAGCCGGCATGCCCAACGAGTCTGTGATAGCTGTACAAGCTCAACTGCTGTCAACCCAAGCTTGGATGGAGTGTCTTTAAACATGTGGTGGTTCACCAGGGAGGTGGAAAAAAAAGAATACACACTCTCCAAAAAGTTGAAAAACTCCACAGCCTCTAAAACAGCCCTACAAGTGTGGCACAGCACTAAATTGAGTTCATGAGCGTAGCAGTGGACATAGATGGCTTCAGGGTGGAGTCTCCTGAAATGCGCTTGTACACCTCCCGTGGGCCCACTCATGACTTCAGCACCATCATATGTTTGTGCTACACACTTGAGGTCAGCCAGACCATTTTTCTCGAGCTGCTCCTGCAGCTTGTTTGTGATGGACTTGGCATCAAACGTTCCTTCACTGCCCCCTCACACACATATCTAACACAAACAGACAGTTGCTCTGCCCGCACACCCCTTGCTTCATCTGCCATAATTGCATAGATTTTGGAATTCTTCATCTCAGCTATTATCACACTGGTCACTTCCTGAGAACAGCACTCTATAATCTCATTTTGAGATGTTGGTGAAGTATAGGTGGCATTGGAAGGAGGGTTATGTTTCTGGAGAAATGGATCGAACTCCTTCAACAGGCCCATACAGGCAAGAAAGTTGCCCTTGTTAATGCTCTCCTCACTTTCATCATTGCCACGAAAGGGGAGTCCCTGACTACCTAACATAGAGGTGACTGCCACAATTTGCTTTAGATAGTCTCCTATCTGATATGTCCCTGGCATTACCAGTCAGCATCATCTGAGCGACATCTCCTACTTGGCTGGTTAACTTGTAGTTTTGCCATGCAATAATACTCTCTTTATGTGACTGTGCCATCGCATGCTTACTGAAGATGGACAGTGCGTTCTTCCAGTTATGGCAACCACTACTGCCCAAAGCATCATGTTTGATGTTTTTACCAAACAATCTACATGGAAAGCGGAAAGCTGCATTCAGGTCGACAGAGTACTCCAACCATGTATGATTCACAAACCAGCTGCTGTGAAATGCCCTCTTCTGTGTACCAAATCTTTCATGTGGGTAGGTTTTCTGCTTTACTTGCTTGGGCCCTGTGTCTTTATGACCTAAATCATGCACACTACACAGAGGAGGTGCTTCAGCTACAACTTGGTTGTTTTCCTGCTCTCTGCTTGTTTGGTCTCCTTCTGTCTCTCCTTCTTGGTCTCCCTCTACCTCCTCTGACTCTGGATTTGCTTGCTCTCTCTGACTCAAACTGCTTGCCTGATGACCCTTTTCCTCCTCAATCCTTTCCTCCTCTTCTGCTGCCTCATCCTTTGAGAAGTTCAAAAACATACATTTACTTATTGAAACCCTGAAGTAAATAACTTTAATAACTTCCAAGATGGGTCACATCAGGTTGTGGGAGGGGGTTAATACTATCACTCAAATAAATGCACTAAACTAGGGGCAATGTGCAGATGCCTACAACATGTAGCCTGTGACAAAATGTAGCCTATGACTCCATTATAAGTTAAATTTGTTAAATTTATAAGGCTGCAGCCAGTAGTTAGAGGGGAATTCCTGTGTAAAATGGTATGCTTAGCATGAACTCTTTGCAGGACTAGGAACTGGGCAGCAGGAGGTGTCCACTATACAAATAACAAACCCACTAATAATAAATCACTCACTATCACGCATTCCCTTTCACAAAACTACAACACATCTCACTCACATGTATTTATCATCATATCTTACTCAATTTATTAAACGTCCTTATTAATCCCCTATTGTAATCCCACCCTTTATAAATCTTTGTCCTTTCTGAAAACCCTCATTATTCCCTCCCGGACACAGGAGGAAGGGGGAGACGCGCACACACACACACACACACACACACACACACACACACACACACACACACACACACACACACACACACACACACACACACACACACACACACACACACACACACACACACACACACACACACACACACACACACACACACACACACACACACACACACACACACTAGGGTTGCCGCGGTGTGGACATTTCCACACCGAGTAATACACTCGTGTCAACACCGGTATTACCGGTATAAACTTTGAAACTAGGTCAACCACCATCTTCTCCGTCAACTCTCCTCTCACACTCGGTGACAGCGTCTTATAACGTTCTATATATAATAGTATAATATAATTGTATACATAATATCTTGGCCAAAAGCTCTGTGGTCCTCCGGATGGCCGTAGCGCGGGGAGCTCTCGTAGGGATTGGGCTTCGCAGTTTGTTTACCGGCGTTGCTATGGTTACCGGTCAGTAAGGAAGCGCGCCAATTCTCTTCCGCACAGAGCAGAACTGTGGCCTATTTTACACATTTTTATTTTCTTAATTATAATTATATCATAATTTTTTACTGAATTTTTTATTTTTATAACTGGAAAAAAAAAAGTGTTGTTGGCCTCAACACTGGTAATACCGCGGCAACCCTAACACACACACACACTAACACCCTCACACACACGCGATGAAATAATAAGCAGTAGTTTTGGCTGGTCGTTAGTTCATGGACACAAGAAGACCACTTGTTGGAAGAACGTAAAAAAAAACTCAACCTGATCTTGACTGACTTTGCAGGCTCCGTCGACATCAGCTCCTCTGCCACTCACCATGCTCTGCTTCTTATCCCTCACACTCGTCAAATACCTTTGTATATCCATCTGGTCAATGAGTTGAATGATATACCATTAGGGACAACAGGCCATTCGTTGTAACTTGTCACTCTCACAATATTGCTGATTATAACAGCAATCTGGAGGGACTGATAGCTGTCATAGGCTAGCAGCTACGTTGTTGAACTTAGTCTAGGGCGGCTACTCTAAAATGACAGTAGATATAGCCTTTTCTTTCCCTCAAGTAGACCTCAGGCAATTTCTAGCCCCTCCCGCCAGCGCTCTCGGAAACAATTTTATTCCAAAAGACAAAATTGCATTAGTATTTATTTATTTCAACTCATTATGTTATTATTTCTGGCTTATTATGTTAAGTGCAGGTATGTTACGATTTCCTTGACAAAAAAAAAAAATATATATATTTTTTTTGTAGGGGGGGCTTTTGAACATTTAGCCCCCCCAAAATAGCCCTAACGACGTCCGCAGATTATATCCTCAAAATGTTGTTAAATGATCAGTTACAACTCATTGCCAAAGCAGGGGAACAATAAGATAAAAAGCTGAGGTATATTGTATAATATAAGTATAAAACGTTAAATACAATATATCTATAGTAACATACAGGGGCGTTTCTAGGTTTCTGAAACATCCGGGGCTTAGCCCAAGAGGGAATAGGACAGTGCAAATTTTGTTGTTTACTTTGTTGCGCATGCAAAAAAATAATTCATAATGCTTTACCTAAATAAACAAAATAGGCAGGTAATTATAGCTTTGAATAGCTACCTGACTGCTGCTTAGACATCTAAAGTTCCATTCAAGTTATTTCAGAGTAAAATGAATACAAGTGAGACAGACCTTACATTACCTATATCAGGGGTGTCAAACTCATTTTCACAAAGGGCCACTCTATGATGAAATGATAATCACACTAATTATTAGTTTGCTGACATGCCTTCTTTTTAATCCAGAAAGTAAAAACAAAATATCTATGAATATATTGTGTGCAACCTGCGTACAGGGTCATATAGGCTAGGTTTCATTTCAACATTTTGGGGGACAGATTATAGATTGGGGGTATGGGGGTGCTCCCCGAGAATTTTTTGAGTGTCAAACACTTAATTTCCTGCATTCTGGTGGATTTTTATTCATCTATCTGTGCCTTTTCTGCATCATTTTATAGTGGAATTTTCTTTTTTTCTGTCAAGGAAAAGACAACATTCAGGTTCCTAAAGAAACAACTATTATGGAATATAATGCAGTAAGGCTCTCAGGCATCCTGGATTTTTCAAAACTTAAAACATATCACATGTTTTGGGTATTTATTTTTTAGGAATCATGACTCAGCACCAGTGTTAACTATTTTTTACACTACAATGAAATGAAAGCCACCATTGGAATTGAAAAGGGTGGGCAGCTAGCTAGTTAGCTAAATTGTAACTTAAGGCAAAAGTTGGAAACATATCATGTTAGCATTCATCCTTAGACAATTGACACAATCAGTCTTCAATATTGGCATGCTATTTAGCCTCATAGATTGGCCTTTTTACAGCCCACAGAAAACTGACATATTTTCTTCAATGCAAGTTCATCAATTCATGGCTTAAAATCTTGAGCAGTAGAACAGAAATTCCTAGCAGTAAGCTACGCAAGAGTCCTAACAAATGGGAGCATGTGCGACGTGCGGATATGGCACAGGCTCTGCATGCAGCAAAAAATATTAAAAAATAAAATAAAAATTATAATAATCTTTTTTTTTTTTTTTTTTTTACAAAAAAGATTCGGGGCTAATCAAATTAGATCCGGGGCTTTAGCCCCGAATAAAACATCCTAGTGACGCCACTGGTAACATATCAGATATTATACTACTCTATCTATTGTCGTGAATGGTCTGACTTTTGACTCTATACTGCCGCCTCGATTTCCGGTGGTATTGCTCCATTTCTCCCGGAGCACTCGGATTCGTAAACTCAGAGGCGACGGACCCATTGACTGACGAAACACCTCCGGGACCGGACGGAATTTGTCGTTGTTTTGTGTTTTTACCCCTAAAAAACGTTACGTTTAGGGTTGGGGTAAGTTTAAGTATTTTATTTAAGTATTATTCTCGGGCAATTTATGACAATCATTCACCATCCAAGGAAAAGTCTCACGAAAAGTTAGGGTCCCATAACTGCGGTCCTAGGACTGCGTTCCTATAACTGCAGTCCCATAACTCTGTTCCTCGTACACTGCATGTCATAACATAACTATGACAAGGCAACCAGTGTTTTTCAAGGTGAGAAAGGCCTATAACATTTCCATTGTTAATGAATCAATCGATGAATTGAAAATGAACCAAACAGTAAAAGTGTATTTCTCAGTGGTGACCACTAGATGTCGACAGACCTCCTTCCCCGGCCGCTTTCACCTAGAGATGGCAGCACGGCCCTTCCTCTTTGAGCCACTCACTAGGTGTCGTGAGTGGGCCGTCCATCCCCGACACAGCAGCACACTATCATTATTTTACCAGCATCGGCCTCCCTTCTTGATTGCATAATTGTATCAAACAATTCAGAATGATGCTGAATAATATAGCTTATGAGATAAAAATAACAAATACTTTTTTTGTTCATTACTAACAGCTAAATAAGCAGGTCGATAGGCTCCCTAAATCTAGCGTAGGTTTATTGATTTTTTTTTTTATATACATTTTATTTAAGGGTTGGCTGCATATCTTCTCAATCATTTCACTTTTAAGGTTAAATCAAGATAAAAATCCACCACTTTATTTTAAGACGTAAGAGTAACATCTCATCTACCGCGCTGTATATTAACATGTTTGACATTCATTAATTCATTCATTCATCTGCTAAAACATGCTGGATACGGAAACATATTATACAACTAATCAATTAACTAATTCCAACTGAGATAACTATAATTAATAATACATTATTCTGAAGGATTATTGGAACATTTTGGCCATGTGCCTATGTGCAAGTGCATTTATGTGTTTATGTGTGTACGAACAAACACACATATAGCAGGGTACGCAATGAAAAATAAACCGTCGCAGCCAATCCAGTGGGTGCATTTTGTCATTCATTACAACAGCAACACACCGGGCCACGCGACCGCGGACGGCTGAATGAATCGAGGCCTCCACACACCGGCGCCGCAGCGGCGCGTCAAAAACTCCGCCCCCATTATTCCGGGTGTACTAGCCCACAACGGCGCCGACTAGCTGCGCGGCAGCGTTCCGCGCCGCGCCGCCCAACTACTTTTCGAGCCAATGTTCTATTCCCGAGCGTCGCCGCCCCTGAAAAAGCGCTTTGTAAAAGCTGGTTTGTACATCCCGGGTCCCGTAGGCACCTCCATATCTACCCCTCACCACTGGATGTCGCCCTCTTTCGTTTGTGAGAAACAATTACGAGAATGGACGATGAGAGACTGGTCGTCGAGGTGGAAAAATATGTCGAATTGTATGACCAAAGTACCCGTCATTACAAAGACAACTCCAAAAAGGTCATTGCCTGGCGAGCCATAGCTGTGGAGATTGGATCTTCAGGTGAGAAATCAACAATGGTGGACTAAGTACCCAAACCATTAACCATAATGGGAAATAGACGAAATCAAGTCACATATAATCACACCATGTAGGTAGAAACCAGATTACTTGTAATATATATATTTTTATTTAAGGCAAGGCAACTTCATTCATATAGCACTTTTAATACATGAAGCAGACTCAAAGTGCTTCACATAGAAACATTCTCATACAATAAAATAGATAAGTAAAAGGAAACACAGGCAAGCTCAAAAATGCATTGTCATGTATTAACTGTCTCTCTGGTATCAGATCATGTATTAACTGTCTCTCTGGATTTAGGGAAAAATAACATTAAGTGTCTCGAGCACTCAAATAAAATACACTGGCTACTGAATCCAGCAGAGCAATAACATCACTCCTTGCCCGCCTACAGCGCAGGAGAAGAAGGGCAGCCCCCCTCTGTCTGGCAACAGTTATTTATTCTGTTGAAATAAAAAAAACTCAAAAAAATGTAAAAGAGCTTGCTCAATTAAAATGGATAACTACTGGCTGCATACATGTAAATGTGTGGCTATGTTAAGGCTATATAGATGGATAGATAGATAGATACTGTATTGGTCCCAATGGGGATCAATAAAGCCATCCAGGAGCTCAATGCAATAAATACACACAATAACAATTGGCCTTAAAAGGTGACTGCACTATATACTAAAAAGGCTTAATAGAAGGTCCTGCATATTGAGATTGTTGATGCAGTAGATGAATAATGGCAAAATATAAAATAAATAAGAAATGACAGTAAATAAAACGATAAAGTGCCCTACAAACTAAGTTGATCTGATGCTTGAAAACATACTTTCACTTCGCAGATTATACATTTTTCAAATTATTCAGCCAAAAAGATGGAAAATAAATAAACTACGCTACAATAGGCTACTCACCCATTGCGTTTCGTCTCTTTGCTGCGGTTGATTGACAGGTGACTTCCTGCTTTTATACTGCAGCGCGGGCCGTCGCGCCGCCTCCTGTTGGTGCTAGGGGCGTGCTTTTGACGCGCGTAAAATGCGCGCGGCGCCGGTGTGTGGAGGCCTTCAAGCCCAAAATACACCCGCGCTGCAGCGCTGTTGAGACTATGTTTCGAAGCAGATCAACCGGTAGGCTGCCATAACGTTATACCAGTTGTTGTCTGACTACATTTATGGGCCTGATGCCCATGATCCTCTGTTTCTTGCAATGATAGTCACTTTAATTCATAGTCACTTTATGTACTGTCGGGCCCTTTGTTTACGGTTAAGTCACTTTATTTACTCTCATTGCTCATTATTTTTTGCATTGTGGAATTATTCATCTGCTGCATCAACATATCCATATGTACAGTATGTAGCCGGGATGTGCAAAACGGCTTTAAAAAAGGTTTTTTTCAGGGGCGGCGAGGCTATGCAATAGGACAGTGGCGTGATGCATCGCGGGGCGGCGCGCCGCCGAACGGTGCGCGTCAAACCAACCGCCCCCATTATTTCCAACGTACAACCCCACACCGGCAGCGGCTAGACGCGCGCCAGCGCTTGGCGGCGCGCTGCCCGGCTATCCTCCACACCACTGTCCTATTCCCTAGCGCCGCGGCCCCGGAAAAGCATTTTTTCTTTAAAGCTGTTTGGTACAACCCGGCTTGATACAAGGTCCTGTACAGATGGAGATTGTTGATGAACTAGATGAATAATTGCACAATGCAAAAATAATGAGCAATGACAGTAAATAAAGTGTGTAAAGTGATTAAACCGTAAACTAAGTGCCCGACGGACATAAAGTAAAGATGAATTAAAGTGGCTATCATTGTAAGCACAAACAGAGGACCATGGGCTTCAGGGCCATACGTACGAAAGAACTGGGATAACGTTAAGGTAGCCTATATCCACAGTTTGTTGATCTGCTGCTTTCAAAACATAATCACAACCGTCAGCAAGACACTTCCTATTGGTGCGTGGGGCGGAACTCAACGCGCGTAAAATGCGCATCGCGGCGCTGCGGTGCCCGTGTCTAGCCACCTTGAGACGTCAATGGAGTCATTTGTGTAAACAGGCTCTCCGGGGAGGAGCCTCAAAGCGTCTCATCAGCAGCTCGGAGGGCGACGAGGAGGCGCTCCGTCCTCACCTGGTGGCGGCAGCACGCGGGGCCCTGCTCCATCCTCACCTGGCGCAGGCACACGGGGCCCCGCTCCACTCTCACGGCCCTTTGATGGAGCGAGCTGCCGGGGGCCAGTGGCACCCGGGATTTATCCGGGAGCCACCACCCTCCAGACCAGATCAGCCCTGCGTGATAAACAGCGGGGCTGATCTGGCGGAATGAAGAGTAATTAAATGCTATAAATGTTCCATCTCTCTCTCTCTCTCTCTCTCTCTCTCTCTCTCTCTCTCTCTCTCTCTCTCTCTCTCTCTCTCTCTCTCTCTCTCTCTGCTCGTTGCGGGCTGCAGATTAGAGTAGACAAGAAGCTGTTCTGCTTACAATGGCTGCTTGGCTCAATAGCGTGTTGATGCTTTCCTAATTGGACTTTAATTAAGTAGCTCTGCTTTCTTTTCTCTCTCCAACCCCCCCCCCCCCCTAATATAATGATTAAACGTATAAAGGGATTATTAATTCAAGGACGGCTCATAACCGTGACACATGGGGACATTTTGCATCACCTCAAAGAGAGGAGAGTAGACCGAGCTGCTCCATTTAAATCATCAAACCCATTTCAGCCCAATTGGGAGCAAGTGTTCGCACATCAGGAGAATCATACCATCTGATCTTTATATACCCAATATACTCAAAGATATAAAGATAACAAAAATAGCTTTATTTTTCGTTCATGCGTAACAAAATAATCGTATAGCCTTTGCAGTAGCCTACTAGCAACTATAATTTATAGTAATAAAAATAGAAAAACGGACTCATATATATATATATATATATATATATATATATATATATATATGTATTGTGAGTACTAAGAAAAGCGCTGTAAAAAAAAAAGATCTATTATTATCATTATTATTATTATATATATATAACAGTTCATGTCTGTTACAAAGCATCGATATTTGTTTTCAACGTTGAGTGACCTGGTCTAAACTACACCAACACAGCCACAATGACACTGGGAGCCCTGGGATGAGACCAGAACGACTACAGCGTCCACCGCTCCTGAACTTGAAAAACACAGGGATGGAATTTATGTATTTTTTCATTGAAAAATATGAATATTTCTTCAATCATTCAACGTCGTGCGTGTGTGTGTGTGTGTGTGTGTGTGTGTGTGTGTGTGTGTGTGTGTGTGTGTGTGTGTGTGTGTGTGTGTGTGTGTGTGTGTGTGTGTGTGTGTGTGTGTGTGTGTGTGTGAGAGTGTGTGTGTGTGTGTGTCACTACGTAGGAGGAGGATTAATCCTGGTTGGCTGTCGTCGACTCTCCGTCCTTTCTGATTGGTCTATTGTACGCGTAGACACGTGCTTCCGGTTGGCTGCACGAAAAGACGAGGAAGAGACGGATGGTTGGGGGGTCGAGGGAGGTTAACTGTTTTTTAGGGAGACGTTTAGGAAGAATCACACACACTCCCACTCAGCCTCAAGCCTGGCCGGTCTGCGTGGCGGACGCGTGCGTATTGTGGAGCAGGTTTGGTTTAACGCGCGGTCCACAATGGACAACATGATGAACAACAACACGTCGGGAGCCTTCGAGGAGACGGACTGAATAAAACACAACTCAGCGCTTGATTTAAATACCTTTTTCTTTTTCGGTCTTCCAATCGCTTTCTTTTTGGACAGAACGCGGTCCGCGCCATGACCCCGTAAGCCCCCCGCAAGGTCCGGACCTGAGACCTGAGGGGCGATACGGGGGGAGCAACAAGTGGGGGATCGGCGTAGATATTGCGCGCTGCAGCCCGGGCAAGGACGCTCCTCCTCGGTGATGGACGAGGAGCTGAAGGAGCAGCACCGCCGCGAGCCCCCGGAGGAGCTGGAGGAGGAGGAGGAGGAGGAGGAGGAGGAGGGGGAGGAGGAAGTGGAGGAGGATGAGGAGGTGAACATTTCGCTCCCGTCCCCGCTCGTACTGCCCCAGCAGGGGGCCCAGCACGGGGGCCACAGAACCACCAACTTCTTCATCGACAACATACTGCGGCCGGACTTCGGCTGCAGGAAGGACCGCGAGCCCCGAGGACAGACCCCGGGACGCGAGGACGGTAACCCGCTCATAACACGGCCGTCGCACACGCATCTGTGTTTGGACTCGCATTGTAGCAGTGACAGCACCTCCTCTTCGTCTTCATCCTCCTCCACTTCTTCGTCATCTTCTTCCTCACCGTCCTCGAAACAGAGCGCGTCAAAGCAGCAGCAGCGCCAGGCGACCGGGGGCCATGGGACCCCCGGGGCGAGCGCGCGCTACTCGGACAGTGCCTCGTCGGGTACGGCGAGGAGCGGCAGTAACGGTGGAGGAGGAGGAAGAGGAGGGTCTCCGCCCTCTACCGCCAAGGACTCGCAGGCGATGCTGTGGCCCGCCTGGGTGTACTGCACACGCTACTCGGACCGGCCCTCATCTGGTAAGGACTTAACGGGCCGCGGACCGGACGGGACCGGGAGGGGAGGGGGGTGTCTAGAGGCTTGAGTGTGCTACAAAAAAAAATTACTTGGAACTTCATAAGAAAACACGTGCTATTGTGCAAGCACACCTACGCCCCCCTGCACACACACATGCACACACACGCGTACACACACATACACACACACACACACACACACACACACACACACACACACGCGCGCGCGCACGCACGCACGCACGCACGCACACACACACACACACACACACACACACACACACACACACACACACACACACACACACACACACACACACACACACACACACACGATGAGACAACAGAGGCAAAGCCATATTGTGACGGAAGTGGGAGTTTATGAAAACCTTCATTCTAAATTGAATTCCCTATTCTTTTAAAACCACGTATTCCTTAATCTCCTTCTTTCGTTTTACATGTATAGATGTAATATATTGTGTTATTAGTAGCGTGCGGTAACCCTACATTTCTGTGGGGCAGAAAGGCGTATGACCACACACACAATTTGTTTTTGTCGTATATATTATATGCATATATAATATTGTATTATACATTTTATATATATATATATATATATATATATATATATATATATATATATATATATGCTTCACATAACTCACATCCGTGGTCCAATATCCCCTAGTCCTGTGCACACACTTGCTCGAAAAAGTAGACATGGGAAACAAAACACAGCGTTTCTCTTTGAGCAACCACATAGACATTATTTATCTTCATGCCATGCTCGGGAGAAAGTTATGCTGTAAGTTTCCCCCTATCCTTCGTTTGTTTGATTAGGTTTATGTCCGGTCTGTCTGTGCCAAGTTGTTTGATTTCTAACTTCTCTTCCAATTTTGTAACTTCTCAAATGTTTTTTTTTAAAGAAACTCAACACTGTTAGTCACAGGTGCAGCACCACTCGCCATTACTGAATCTGATATAGAAACGATGAAAGATGCGCGCGGAAAAATTTGAGCTAAAACAACAACATTTCTGCATGGGGCAGACTACTTTACGACCATATAGGCGTCTTTTAGCGCGGATTGTAATTCTTGTTGCAGCCTGCAGGGTTATGCGATAAACATACGAAGGAACGCGGTCGCTGATCTATCCTGCCCCACATTGCATGACACGTTAAACTCAACTAGAAAAGCCACCATCATCCAAAATGTTATGTCAACAGACCAAAAATTGTCGGAAAGCCTACAGAAAGTAACATAGGCCTAGTTAATGTGAAATTCACATTATTAAAAATAGACTTGGAGCCATGATTTACTGAGGAACTATTTTTTTGGGAGCATGCTTTTGCAAGTAGTTCGCTGCCCCACCTGCCCATCACGCGCAAGCGACTATTGAGACTTTGAGATACAGCATGCCTAATGGAAATATAACCAGGCTTTAGGACTTTATTTTTTAATTAGAATTTTTGAATTTGACCTATATGCTTTTTTTGACCTTTTGTCTTCTTTAAGTGTAAGGGGAATCCCTGAAACCCTGAGCATGAAGATAATTCATCAGAACTAATGGTACACTTTGGTCATTATACTTAAGTAACAAACTACCCCATTTAATAGTTGATAGGATATTATTAAGGCAAAATAGGTCACACACACACACACACACACACACACACACACACACACACACACACACACACACACACACACACACACACACACACACACACACACACACACACACACACACACACACACACACACACACACACACACACCTGCGCAACAGCACAGTGAATCCAAATCGTCTCCCTTATGGAACAAATTAATTTCGGTTCAATTCTAATTCCACTATTTCTGTATCTGCGTTTAGACCACGATGATCTGCAGTTAAAGGTCTATACACACACATATATATATATATATATATATATATATATATATATATATATATATATATAGAGATGTTCTGCAGTTAAAGATGTTCTGCAGTTAAAGGTCTATCACACACATATATATATATATATATATATATGTGTGTGTGTGTATAGACCTTTAACTGCAGAACATCGTGGTCTAAACGCGTTTAACTGACATATATTAGTACTGTCAGTTAAACGCGTTATTAACGGCGTTAACGCAAACCAATTTTAACGGTGTTAATTTTTTCATCGCTTGACAGCACTAATAGATATATATATCTATATATATTATAGGAAGACATATACCCACAACTCAAGACGAGGGGCTTTTGAGTTAAAATTGGGTTCAGAAACGAACACTATAGTGGACGGTGGAGACCAGTGAGCAGAGTTGGAGAGGTGGTGAGTTAGTGTGCGTAAGAGACGGGCTTCTTTCCTTGTTCGGATTTCATGCTAATCTTACTCCAATTGAGGAATCATTACTGGTAGACCAATAAAATCATCTGTCCTAACAGTTTTTTTAGGACAGTACCTATAAGCTATATAACAATCATAACTACTTCATGTAAGCTCAACCAAGAGGATTTCTGTTGAATCTCTTACTGGTATCTGTTAACAATAATAATTAAGACTATATTAATACAAACACAAATTATAGTTGCCTTACTTCTATTAATATAATTATCACTTTTATTGCATGCATATTATTGCATGCATATTATTATCCTGCGATACCAATAGGCCATAATTAATTAATTAATATAATTATCTGACTTAATTTCTGACTTAATTAACGTCAGAAAAGCTCCTGGCAAAACATTGAAATGTGAATACTAATGTGTAAGACAAAAAAAAATCCATAATTGATATTAAAACCTGGAGTTCAAACACTTTAATGACACACCGTGTTACCTTAGTTGGAGAATCAGAGCCAACACTCTTTAGGATAGGCCTACTTAATTTCTTAGCATCCTACAGCATTGCATCTCGCTTATTATTACACATAATCAGGGCTGCATATTAAATTGGATGCATAATTACATATTGGGTTTATCCTATTGTATTAAGGGTGTATTTTTGAGGTAATAGTAGGCCTATAACAATTCGCATATATTGTGTGATGAGAAAGACCTTTGGATTGGATTGAAGGCTATATTTATACATTATATATATTATATTATTATTATTATTATTATTATTATTATTATTATTATTATTATTATTATTATTATTATATATAGCCTATATGTTCTTATTATTTTACTATTATTAATACATTTCATATATTTATTTTGCTCTATTTATCTTCTTCACGACCTCCAGCTGACATTTACGTGTTCGTCTCCTTGTTGTTTGCACACCAGGGCCAAGGACACGCAAATTGAAAAAGAAGAAAACCGACAAAAGTGACGACAAGCGGCCCCGGACTGCGTTCACCGCCGAGCAGCTGCAGCGGCTGAAGACGGAGTTCACGACCAGCCGCTACATCACGGAGCAGCGCCGTCAGGCCCTGGCCCTGGAGCTCAGCCTCAACGAATCACAGATCAAGATCTGGTTCCAGAACAAGAGGGCAAAGATCAAGAAGGCCACGGGCTACAAGAACGGCCTGGCGCTGCAGCTGATGGCGCAGGGGCTGTACAACCACTCGACCACCACGGTGCAGGAGGACCGGGAGGACAGCGACTAGAAGGACCACCACGGTGCAGGAGACCGGGAGGACAGCGACTAGAAGGACCACCACGGTGGACCGGATGGACAGCGACTAGAAAGAACACCATGGTGGAACGGGAGGACAGCGACGAGAATAAGAGTGACGGGACGGGACGGGGTGACGGGGGGTTCGAGCGTAAAAAACGACGAAGTGACGATTTCTTTGATAGTTTTTTTTTTCGTGCGTTACTGCGCACGAAAATTGCGCATTTCTCAATATGGACAGTTTGAGACTGCAGGATTGTTTGGGTTGCTATTTAAGAAAATGACACAAATATTTCTGTTAGGGAAACAGTATATGGACATAATTATACGAAAGGGACAAACATTATTACACTTTATTTAGCCTGATAGTCCATGTTCTATATATTTAATTTCAGGTATCGGGGCTGCATATCTCTCTGAATATCGCATACCCGCTGGAGATTTTTTTAATGGGTTTCTTTTTTTATAAAAAATAATAATGTTTCTCATTGTTTTATTTCGTATTTTTCGTTCTCTCTCTCTCTCTCTCTCTCTCTCTCTCTCTCTCTCTCTCTCTCTCTCTCTCTCTCTCTCTCTCTCTCTCTCTCTCTCTCTCTCTCTCTCTCTCTCTCTCTCTCTCTCTCTCTCTCTCTGGCTATATTTAAATGAATAATTTCACAGACTACGTAG